>NC_137093.1:19882613-19997613 GCF_951640355.1 Cnephaeus nilssonii | reverse complement strand
TACAATTATATAGGTCTCAGGGATACAATTCTATAATACATCATCTGCATGTGTATGCTGTGTTCACTACCCCAAATCATGTCTCTTTCCATCACCATTAATGCCCCCTTTACCTTCTCCTACCTCTCCACCACCTTCCCTCTGTTAATCACCACACTGTTGTCTATGAGTTTTTAATGTGTTTTTTTTCTTAACCCCTTCACCTTTTTCACCCAGCCCCTCTCCCCCCTTCCCTTTTGACAGTGTCAGTTTGTTCTCTGTTTTTTATGAATCTGTTTCTCTCTTGTTTGTTAGTTTATTTTGCTCATTAGATTCCACAAATAAGTGAAATCTGATGGTATTTGTCAGTTTCTGCCTGACTTATTTCACTCAGCATAATACTCTCCAGGTCAAACCCAACCTTTTCCTATAGGGTTTGGGATCAAATGACATGTGTAGGTATAATTAAAAGCACTTAGTGAACTGTTAATCACTCTACACATAAATGCTATTGTGATTGAGGCAGTCAGACTTCCATCAATTAGTGGTAAACAGCATAATTATCTGCTGTAAAAAGCAACCTGGAAATGCTGGCTGGATTTCTTTATAGCATCTTTTGACATGTACAATTTCTTCACCTGCATGTCACAGGTAGGGGCTCAAAAGAAATTTTGATCCCTCCTGTTTCTAATTTCTCCTCCCTGGGAACTGTTTATTCCTCTGGTTCCCACCAGCCTGCCTGAGCTTTGCCTTATCCTTTGAGGCTTGGCCTCGAGGCCTCTTTAAGCATTTCCTTGGCTCCCTTGGCATCTGGCATCTCACTATGTCTCTCTTCCCAAAGCAAAAATGCAGCTGATGTCCATGAAACTCGAGTGACCAGTTAGGAAAAGCTATACACCTGCATCTGTGACTTCTGTCACATCCCATATCCCCTCAGCTGTTTCTCTCCCCTGGAAAGATTTTTTTTTTTGCACAAACTCCAAAAGATCTTCAGAGAAAGGAGACACAGACTCCATATGGCTCAGGACCCAGTGTCAGGCTCCCCCGGCAACCCTGGCCTTAGCCAGGGGACCCTTTCCATACATTTCAGTTTTAGGGTCTGCAGTTCCAGTGGCACCACCTCATTTTCTTTTTGTTTTTTGTTTATTTGTTTTTGTTTTGCTTTGTTAATAGAGGATTTTTTAAATTGATTTTTTAGGGAGAGTGGGAGAGAAAGGGAAAGAGAAATACTGATGTGAGAGAAACACATTTGATTAGTTGCCTCCTGCAAGAACCTCGTGGTACCACCTCATTTTCTTTCCTCATCTTCTTTTTGTTTTTTGTTTATTTGTTTTTGTTTTGCTTTGTTAATAGAGGATTTTTTTAAATTGATTTTTAGGGAGAGTGGGAGAGAGAGGGAAAGAGAAATGATGTGGGAGAAACACATCAATCGGTTGCCTCCTGCAGGAGCCCTGACCAGGGCTAGGGCCTGCAACCGAGGTACCTGCCCTTGACCAGAATCAAACTCAGGACCCTTTGGCCCGCAGGCTGACGCTCTATCCACTGAGCCAAACCGGCTAGGACCCACCTCATTTTCAACAGGGCTCCTTTGCCTCCAAATTCAGAAAGAGGTTAGCTAACTCTTCCCCTTAGATAGATGCTCTTGCGTCTGCTCAGAAAGCCACCTTGTGGAGAGAGGAATGGCCTTCCTACAACAGTGAATGCCCTCACCACCCCCAGGTGACGCCCATGCTTCCCCATCTTGAGACAGCACAAGTAAACCAGCATGGGCACATAATGCACATGCCATCTTAGTCTCTCAGGCTCCTGGCAATGTTCCTCTGTGCTCACAGTCTCCTCTGGCCCTTAAGACTGCCAGATAGGCAGGCACCACCATGCCCGTCTCCCAGGCTGCCCATCTGGGTTGGATGGAGGCAGCAGGGCAGGGACAGGGCACCTGCCTCCTGGTGCTCCTGTGACCTGTTCTGCAAAAGCCTGCATCTCCGGGCTGTCGATCTGCTGGCTGCCAACAGTGGCGGGCTCGCTTACATTTTCCGCTGCCTCCATGGCGTCATCAGCACTTTAATTCCTAATTGCCTGAAAGCACTGATAGTTATGCACTCAACACAAGCTATAAAACCATAGGCGGTGGGGAATTGTGCTGAGCGCAGGAGGAGGGCTGTGGTGAAGTCCCCCACACCCCACCCTCGGCTGTGGAATGGTACCGATTCTCCCACAGTCTCTCCTTTCTCCTCCCCGACCCCCCCCCCTACCTGCAGGGCTGAGTTCAGCGGAAGGCAGGTGGCCCCGGAGGGAGTTCCCGCCTCTCTCCATCAGAGACCCATGTGGCTTCAGCTGGAAACTTGCAAACCAGAGTTACGCCCACACTCCCTGTACCATTGTCTCTGGGAATAACTCAAGCAAGTGGAAGAAACATCTCATTATCTGGCCTTGAATCCTGCAGCCCAGAATGTGGTCCCACCGCTGTCCAGAGTAACCTGTCAGTTGTTTTTCAAGTGAGTTTTTGTTTCGAGGCCTTATTGCCACTAAATCCCTCCTAAAGGTTAAGGTCTGCAGCAGATCAAGGTGCAGGCCCTTCCTTTCCAGCTCAAAGGCGGGAGGCAGGCAGGCGGTTTCCAGCTACAAGTTCTCAGCCACAGCCGAGCTCTGCTAATCCCCTGCGAAATGTCACAGTGCGGAGCGGAGAGAGTGTGGTGGGGAGAGAGAGAAGTTTCAACATGACTTCTTGTTAATACAAAGCTTGTCAAACGCATCACCTAGAAGCACCGAATGTCTTTATTAGATTCCTTTATCTCCCCCTGAGATTGGAGGGATGGAACCACTCGCTTCTCGGTGGAGATGCCATCATCCGGAAACTAATTAAAGGAGCTGGGCCCTCTCGCACTCCGGAGGAACAAAACGCATCGGCAACAGAAGTAAAATATTATATATATATTTACACGTGAACTTTATATCCAAAAGGGCAAGTTGGGGATTTGACAAGAACTTTCTATCCCTCATCAGCTCAGCGGGCGGAAGCGGCCCATCAGGATGTAGGTGGACCCTGACAGGAGGCCGGCTGCTCCCAGCATCATTGGGGAGGGCCTCCTATCCTGGTTCAGAGGAGTGGAGAGCCTCTGATCATTTATTGTGGGAAATGCAATCGCATGGTCCTCACGCCAGCATCCATCCTTCCCCATAGAGATGTCTCTCTTTGAACTACATTCATGTATCTGTGCACATTAGGAAGCCTGGCCACTCTCTCCAAAGTATGTCCGGTCACAGAAAGGCACATAGACACAGATATTGTGCTCCTGCCAGACCAAAGTTCAGAACCTAAGTCCCTTGACATCTTCCACCTGGAATGAACCGCCTCCCTACAAATTAGGCAGACAGCTCTATTCCACCAGGCTGCGCAGTCTCCCAGATTCTCTACACGGGACACTTTTCCATTCCTGGATTCCAACTGGTGGTGCTTTCTGATTTTTTATGTTGCATTACTCAGAGGTGTCATCAGAATAGAATTTAATAATCCATACTTTGTCATTCAAGGCCCTCTGTCATCTGGAACTAACCCTGTAGCCACCCAGACTATGACTGTCCCAGCATGACAGTCTGTTAGTCATGTCTTTGTTGATGATGCTTCTGCCTCTCACCAGACTCGCTTCTCAGTGCCACTCGTATAAAACTGCTCAACATTTTGATCTTAGAGGGCTATCCCTGTCCCTACTGGGCTGGTTACGGCCACCGCCTTCTTGGTTGGAATTGTACTTCCTCCCTTGTACTCTGCTGATATCTTAGCATCCTTTAGGGCTGTACTTTTCTCTGCTCTACATGGTGAGGGCTTTAAGGTCTGCCATCGTGCTCTCACCTTTGTGTCTCCCACAGCACCCAGCCTGTGCCTTCCATGGAGCAGACTCTCAATGCACATTGGCTGAAGGACCAATTGTGAATGAGTGAATTAATTTAAAACTCAAATGTTTTCTGGTTCCCACCATGCAGGGAATAAAGTTTAAAGTCCTTGGCTTGACATATCTGAGTGCCCCTTTCCTCCCACTTACCTTTCTCCTCTTCTCCCTAATTATTCTTGACCAACAAGTATGCACTCCTCTCTCTATCTGCATGCATTAGTAGGCACTGAAGCCCGTCTAGAAAGCTCCTGACTATCAACTGCAGCCAAGAGTTCAGGCTCCAGAGCCATCTAGAAAGCTCCCAGCTATCATTGAGGCCAAGAGCTCAGGCTCCAGAATCAATCAGACTCAGTCTCCAATCCTGGCCTACTCTCTATTCATCATGTGTTTTTGAAACAGCTTCTCCGTGTCCTCATCCACAGGGTGCATATAATAATAACACCTAATAGGGTGCTTATGATGAGTGACTAAGATAATTCATATAAATTACTTAGCACATGCTAAGTGACAAAAATAGAAACACACAAATAAACATGCATATTCACCACTCCAACCAGAATGGTTTTGCCCAATCTCTCTGTGAAAAAATCCAAGGTGCTACATCTTACTATATCTAATGGCCAATTTCTGTCCTTGTTACATTAACCTGTCAGCAGCATTTGACCCAGATACCTACTTCCTTCTTTGACTTGGCTAGCTCACAACTCTCCTTGCTTTCCTTCTACCTTGCTGGCCACACCTTCTCAATATCAAACTCTAAGTGTTGGCCTGTTCTACTGCTGGATCACTGGTCTCTTCTCAAACTATAACGCTCTCTCATGTCAGCCATGGCTTTATCTACCATCGGATGCTCATGGTTTCCAAGTCCATGCCAAGCCCTCATCTCTCCTCTTCACTCTCATAGATCATATTCTGGTTCAACACACTTTTTAGCTGTGTGGACATAGACCTGATTTTCTCTCTTTGTAAAAAAAATATGATCTAATGAGTACCCTGCCTATAGGGCTACTCTGGGGATCAATAAACCCATACACATGATATTGAGCATATAGTGTGTGCTCAATAAAGGATAGTGATTTAGCCTATTTGCCATCTTTATTTAATGGTTCAATAGACAAATTCACTTACTATGTCCCAAACATAGTAATTCCTTACTATGAATACCCTACCTCCCATCCTAATTAGCCCATCCTAGTTCATGATGTTATCATCTACCCAACTGCTGGAAACAACAGCACGCAAATCATCTGTGGTTTCTCTTTTCCCCGTTTCCTAAGTCCTGTTCCCTTTATCTCAAAAACAACATTCTTGCCTGGCAGGCCTGGCTCAGTGGTTGAGCATTGACCTATGAACCAGGAGGTTATGATTCAATTCCCGGGTTGCGGGCTCAATCCCCAGTGTAGGGAGTGCAAGGGGCAGCTGATCAAGGATTCTATCTCATCATTGATGGTTCTATCTCTCTCTCCCTCCCCCTTCCTCTCTGAAATCAATAAAAATATATTTGAAAGAAGAAAAAAAATGTTCACACTGTCTTGATATCATTTTCTTCCCTCTTCCTACCCATGTCTGACATCTCTCTTCTGGTTTTCCTGCTTCTACTATTTACACAGTGTCTTATTCTCTGTGTCATAGCGGGAATGATTAAAAACAATATAAATCAGATACTATCATTCTCTGCCTGAAAACCTCCACTGGCACCTGATTGCAGTTAGAAAGGAAGTGGAAGTGCGCACCTGTGTCTCTGAGAGCTGGCACAGCTGGCCCCGGAGGAGCACTGACTTAATCGTGGACTACTTTGCCCAGAATTCACTCAGTTCCAGTCCCATGATCCACATTCTGTTCCTCCAAGGTGCCAAGCTGGTTCCTCCCTCGAGCCTTTGCAGTCTCTGTCCCTTCTCCTGCAATGCTCTTTCCCGGGTACTCAGATGGTGAGTTATCAGTTATGTCTCATTTCCATGGTCACACTTTGCATCCTTCCTGACCGAGCTATCTGAACTAGCTCCCTGCCCCTCCCCATCGCTCTGCTTTAGCGTTTTGTATGGCACCTACCCATCCCCTCCAGTTCTCCTGGATGTGTTTGTTGTCTGTCGTCTGTCTATTCTCATTGGACTGTAAACTGCAGGAGGACAGAACGACATCCATGTCTCCCCAACTCTTCCCTGCCGCCTGGAACAGAGCCCAGCTCATAGTGACGGCACAATAAATAGATTTGGAATATATAATCTCCCTAGTCAGAATCAATTTCTCCTTTCTTTGTCCTTTTGCAGCCCATTGTTCAATCTACTCGCATACAACATTTCACATTCTGTCCTAGTAACTGTTGGTACGTACACCTACCACCTTCACTAGATGATGAGACTCATAAAGGAAAGATCTCTAACACATTTAACTCCTTTCTGTGCTTCACCTTCACACCCACAGCATGGAGCAGTGTTCCTTGCACATAGTAGGGGTACAACAAATGATTGTTCATGTGTACATTTGAACTGAATCGTGCACTTTATTTTTCCTGGGGCTCCATGTCATTAAGTGACACGTTTCTGGTAAAACATTTCACAGCCTAACGATTGACACTGGGATGATTAAACTGTTACTGCCATGCACACCCCAAAGCCACACAGATGTTCTATGTGTTTGTGCTTACACACACACACACACACACCTGTGTGAATCAGAGGGCAGGGCAGCCGTATTATCTCTGACAGAACTTGCTGCTTGCCATGAAGCCAGAGAAAGTGTCAACATGCTTTGGAGAAGTCCAAGTTCAGTTTCTTCCTTGAAGGCACTAGGTCTTCAAAGGAAGCAAGGGCCTATGAGCTACTCTTCTTTCACTGAGATGGCTGTGTTGAGTAACCCAGAAAAGCTAAACAGAAAACCTGTCACTGGGCAATACATTAAAAACAGGTCTGTGCTCCTGAAGGTAAATCAGTAACTTCAAATCTCCTCCCCAGAGCCAGGCATCTCCAGGGAACATAGGACTGGTGTCTCCAACCTGAAATATTGGTTAAAACGCTGTCCTTTAAATACATGTGGGTTATTTCTTTTCTGGCTGGCTGTACATTTTGGTGATCTGCCTAGACGCTTAAAAAGACACACAGAAAAATAAATTTCAGTTCCATTAAGCACACACTATGGACTTTCATATTTGCTCTTATCTTTGGACTCTCTTCCATTCTATTGGCCCCCACACCTTGGACCGTCCCAATGTCACCCAACATTGACACCAGAAAATACACAGGATTATGATGCAGGGAGACTAATCGAATTCCCTGTAATTGCTATTCATCCTCAGCTGGGCTTCTTTGCTTTTTATTAAGCTCTGGTGCTCACACCCCACATCTCCTCTAACTTCAGACAAAAACTCATATATGCTTATTCCCAGAATCAAACTCATTGGCAAAGGAGTCAGCTCCCATCCACACTGTCAATCAGAGAACCAGGGTCAGCAGAGACCACCAGGAGTGCAACGCTCTGGGTCTAGACAAGATTAGCATGAGTTAATGCACCGCCTTCGTTTGAAACCAGGCCCAGGCCCTGCTGAAATGGATCGATATTTAATAATTGTGAGATGCAGACATGCTCATGGAAGGGGTCTCCTCTCCACCCTCCTGGGGAGCTGTTCGCAACAGCATTGCATATACTGTTGGCAATTCCTATTTTTATCAGCGGAACCATCTACTTCTAAAATGGGGAACAAATATAATAAGTTAACCCCCAGAAGACATCTGCCGAGACCATGTGGTTAGGGAGCCTCATGAGTTCATACAGGCAAGCCATGGAATTCTCCTTGCTGGAGATGTGGGCTGGGAAGGGTGCTCTGGAGTCAGGAAACAAGTTCATTTCTGAATGTCCTTATCAGTGTGGAATTTGAAAGCAGGCCTCCAGTTCTCAGCACGTGGCACCGAGAGAAAAGACAGGCTCTGCCCGCCCAGCTGCATTCTCCATCAGGGTGGCCTGTGCCAGGCATTTTCTGTTGTTCTCCAGCTTTCTCACCTATGATAGGATGGGCTTGGGCTAACCAGAGGTTCTCAACCTTGGCACTTTAAAAATATATATATACTAGAGGCCCGGTGCAAAAATTTCATGCACGGGGTGGGGGGGGCGCCTCAGCCCAGCCTGCACCCTCTCACAATCTGGGACCACTGGCTCCTAACTGCCCCACCTGCCGGCCTGGTCGCCCCCAACTGCACCACCCTGCTGGCCTGGTCACCCCTCACTGCCCCGCCCCCCGCAGGCCTGGTCACCCCATGCAGCCTGCTGTTCAGTCATTTGGTCATCCCTCATTAACCCCCGCCGGCCTTGTCACCCCACATTCTGCTGTTCGGTCGTTATTGCGAGGGCATCCTGACCAATTTGTACATTACCCTTTTATTACTATATATATATATTTTAAAATTTATTTCAGAGAGGAAGGGAGAGGGAGAGAGAAATAGAAACATCAATGATGAGAGAGAATCATTGATCAGCTGCCTCCTGCTGGCCCCCGATTGGGGATTAAGCCTGCAAACGCAGCATGGGATCTGACCAGGAATCAAACTGTGGCCTCCTGGTTCATAGGTCAATGCTCAACCACTGAGCCCTATAAGTCGGCCTCAACCTTGGCACTTTCATCATTTGGGCCTGGAAGTGTCCTTGCCATGGGGGGAGGCCCTGTATATTGTAGGATGTCCAGTAGCATCCCTGGTCTTTACCCACTAGATGCCAACAGCATCACACTGCCCCCACCCCAAAAACTTGGACAAACAAGAATGTCTCCAGACGAACGTCCCCTGGTAAGTGATTGGCACACCCCTTGCCATCCCACAAAACCCCTGGGCTCACACATTCTTGGGATATCTCCTAACTCTCTCTGACTCTGTCTCTTTCCCCCTCTTTGAAAACCTCCACGTAGAAAAGTTACTCAGAGGCACAGGCTGCAATTGTTTGGTAGTTTCTCCCGTGTCACTCTCCTAGGTGCACAATCAGGGGTCACTTTCAAAGCAGAGACAGACTGCCTGCATGGCTGGTGTGGCTCAGTGGTTAATCTTCCATCCACCTGTGAACCAGGAGGTCACAGTTCGATTCCTGGTCAGGGTACATGTCCTGGTTGCGGGCTAGCTCCCCATTACAGGATGTGCACGAGGCAGCTGATCTATGATTCTCTCTCATCATTGATATTTCTCTCCTTCTCTCCCTCTCCCTTCCTCTCCGAAATCAATAAAAATATATTTAAAAAAAATAGAAAGCGTTTACTAAGCAACTGAGCAGTGAAAACTCTTCAGGGAAATTAAATGCTCAAAGCAGGCACCTCACTTCTCAGCCTCCACAAGTACACAAGTACAGCGGTGCTATGCGTACTGTGGCATCCTCAGCACAAGACAGCAGCCTCTCAGTTGCTCCGGGGCCAGGTGTGTGTCTGCAAGCACCTTCTAGCTCTTACAACTGCTCCCTAGGACAGGGGGTGCCCAGAGGCTCCCCACTCTCTGCACCTTCCCTGCCTCTGTTGGGTGCCATCTCTGCCCCCTTCTGCAGGTCCCCAGCAGTGCAGGGTGGTCTCTGCTGAATGGCTCATTACCCAGGGCACATCCTCCAGTGAGGAGCTCAGGCTGAGCAATGCAGTGGCTCCTTCAATTGGCCAGGAATGAATGCATTAATCTGGGGCTATTAGAGCCTTTGATCACGCTGCCTAAAATAGACTGCCTTTCCAAGCAGACTGAGCAGGCATTTCACCCCAAAGGGATGTGTGGGAGCGGAGCGCTATATTGGGACTAGCTGAACAGAACAGCCAAGGAAAGATGAAGTGGAGTGGGGGGTGCCAAGCAGCCAGCTATGGTGTTGCTGAGCATTGTGGTTTTTCAGGATACACAAGTCTAAAAAGCACACAATAAAAACAAAGGGAAAAATACAAATCATACTATCTGAGCGACTTCCTTCCCAGTGAAGATGAAGAAAAGGAAGCCAAACAGAAGGCAGACCAAAAGGTCCCCGGATGAGCACCTTTCCCGTAGGGCTTCATGGTGACGGTACACAGGCCACAGGCCAGCTCTGTGCCCACAAAGTGGAGACTGCTGGAGGGCACATGAGTGGAAAGTGTCATTCAGGGACAAGTAATGTTCTCTCTGACGTGGGGTCAAGCAGCAGTCTCGCTCACACACCTGTCAGCGTCCCTCACCCCTCTCTGAGAGTATGACCTCAAGGGTATTCCATGCCCAGTTATCCAGGCACTCAGCCCTCCTGCATAAGGTCAGAGAGACCACAGCCATGGGTGCCTAAGGGGCAGTGCCGTGGGCGCTGGGACAGTACACTTGAAGGCCAAGGGTTGCTATCTCAGGATCCATTCATAAAATGGAAATTATTATAGTTGTCTTGCCTTCTGGAGTTTTTGTGAGAACCAAATTAGGCAACTTAACTGATAGTGCTTTTGTATCAATAAAGAAAAATCAGGAGGTCTGGCTGGGATGCCATGTTCTGGGAGCTAGAACATTACGGGGAGTGGGGTGGGGGGAGGAGGAGCTGCCTGATGCAGGCCCTGTGGGTGACACTATGGTGTCTCCATCTGCTGCTGTCATTGTGCAGTCCAGGTGTCCTGCAGGCTCCCCGGGGAGCTGATGCTAGAGCCCAGCTGGAAAGAGGAGGCTGCCTGGGAGACCTGAGACTTGTCAGATTTCCACCGAGATGTGGGGCTGTGAGAACTAGACAGGCTATTCCTGGGTCCGCCGGCCATGGACCGATTCCTTGAACTTTGCAGATCGGTTTCCCAGCTGGCTTCATCATGCTCTCCCTGTGATCTACACTCCTCAAGGGCAGAACATCATCATGAGGTGGAGTCAAGGAAGCCTGGGGTTCCTTCGGGAAGGTCCCAGTGAAGGGAGAGCTGCGTGCAATGGCTCAGTGCTCAGGTTCTGGTCACCAAAGGCACCCACTGGGGTTCCTTTCCGTCCTTAGTAAATGTGAAATCCAGGGGGCTTCCCCAAAGCCTGGGAGTTCATTGATTTCAATCATCTTCTTAACCGCCCAAGGCAGAACAGGTTAGATTTGCCTTCATTCTTCTCCTAATCTCTCATTTCTAGGGTGGAAAAAGGATTAGCAGGTAAGCAGGCCATTATTTCTGATGAGGGTGAATCGGGTCCAGCACAGCTATCTGCTTCCGAAGGCCTTGACCCTTTATTTGCCTGAACACAAAGCAGGGTCAACATCAGAGAGTCCAAGGCCAAAAACAAAGGGAGCATAATGGATGCTCCCACGTCCTGCTGCCTATCTCCAGCTCCCTTCCCGGCTCCCAGCAAAGCTGTGTTCTCAGGGAACTGCCTTCCACCGCCTTCCATGCTGAGACCTGGAGGTGACTTCTTTGGTGACTTTTCCAGCAGACACTAACCAGATATTCTTTTTAAAAATATTTTGTCTATATACAGCAAAATTAGCAACTCGTGTCCGTTTGTTTTGGAGTAAATTACCATGGCCCATTGGGGAGGGAGAAGGTGACTATTTGTGGTATAACAAAATCACATGCAATGGAATAACCGGAAGGATCACACTCCCATTTGGGGTGTTGTTTCTCATTAGACAAGCACAGGAGAAACTTCGCGTGAACTGTAAATGAGGACTTATTGCAGAGCCATGCTCCCATGGAGGGAACATCCTCTCCTGAGAAAAAAAAAGTGAGATGAGAGTCTCAAATGAAACTGGAAAAGGTTGGCGATCTCTTGCAAAAAAAGTGTGCAAATATGTTTGTTTGTACATCTACCTGACTATACGTATGCAGACCTATAAATACACATATAAATACAGACTGACATGCATACACACATATTAGGGAGGGAGGGAGAGTGTGAGCAATAGAGAGACAGGGAGAGAATTTGGTGTTTGAGGATGTAATGCCTTCTACATCAAATACAAAGAAGTTTTCATTTTGTTTTCCATTGTCAAGGAGTTCTCCTATTTCTATAGCACTTGAACAGACCAGAGGCTTTTTTTAAAGCGACTAGGAGGGTAGCAGATCAAATACCATCATCAAGTTGTTACACTGCATAAGCAGTCTCAGCAAAGGAGTCTGCTTGTGCTGAGGCAGAATAATATCATAATCCAAGCCAACAGAAATTTAAACAATGAAAACAAAGAGCTGAAAACAGAAGGCCCAGCCATACAGTTTCAGGAGTGTTGCCCCTAAATTGCGGAATCTGACCCGATGACCTGTAGCTGATAGGGAGAGTACATTAATCAGGCCGTGTGACCCCGACTGATGGTCAACTACCTGTAACTGGATAGTCTTTCCGCCAGAACACTGGGCAGCTAATTTTGCATACATACCACATACTATCCTGCGCTGGAATGACATCAAAGCAAGAAATGCACCGGTGAAGTTTTAGGGAGCTGGTCCTTCCCTGGTTCTTCCTTCCAGCTGCTAACATTGAGGGATGGAGCAAAGCTTCAGGGGGAATCAAAGGAGGGGCTCTACCTGCCTCGCTGCCGGGCAGAGGACCGGGAGTGTGGCCGGGCCTGATGCAGAAAGCAGCAGCTCTGCCTGGAGCCAACCTGCTCTACTTACCCAATAGTCAGTAGAAAAGTGTTCATAGACAGCACAGAGCCCCAGCTGTCTGTGGACCACAGGACCTGGGGCTGGGCAAGTGCCCTCCAGCCCCAGGCCAAGAAGGGTCCAAAGAGAATGGGCCAGGGACAGGCACCTGCTTTGCAAGTAGGCAGTGATCTGCAGGTCACTGGGTCAGCCCAGCCTCACCCCCGCTTCTCCAAGAGAGCAAAGGGGAGAGAGGGAAGGAGACCTCTTTCCTAGTAAGAAGGCAGGAGTTTTGCCGGAATTTCCCTCTTCTCAGGTTTAAGAGAGGATATGGGGCAGGAAGAACCAGGGATACCGCCACACCCAGTCCGTTCAAGGGTCTCCAGCAACAAAACCGACTATTTGAAACACGCAATCCCTCCTCTCTTTCCTATTTTAGTTCAATTGTAGGTATAGAAGATGCTGAGATGGAGGAATTTTCCACAGTAACAACATAGGTAACAGTCTCTAAGTAACTCCTGAGGAAGTGCTGTTGGCGTTGCAGGAGGTTAAAGGGGTGCAGGAATCAGAGAATCGGATTCTAAAGTAATAATGGTGGTTGTCTGGCCACAGAGGACTCGGTGATGTAGGCTCTGACCACAGGAAGTCAGTACAATCCTTTAGATCAGCGAGAGTAAGCTTGTGCCTTTGCTGTCACACGTGTCTATTTATAATGTCCACGTACCCACTGAAACCCTTTATTTCTGCATCAGAGCGTGGTGACTAGGATGAAAGCATTTCACACCAGTATTTTCCTAACCCTACTCGCCAGAACTTGACATGTCATGGGGATTCTTTCTGGACAATGTGCCAGTCTTGAAGGTGTTCATGAATTTTTATAAAAGTATTTTTCAATCATTAGTTGTTTTGAGAATCATGTTCTGAATTCAGTTGGTCCCTTCCTCTTGCTTCCAGCTAGATAATTTTGTTTCATCCGGTACCAGTATTTGTTTTCAAATGCCATGAAGAATGTGGCAGATCACCTGAGCAAGAATCTGTGCCTTTCGTTTATTTTTTTGTACAGGGGATCTAAAGTTTCTACAACTTCTTAGATCTAGAGAAGATATTCTTGCCTTGGGTTTTGCAAGGGACATGGAGCTTATGCAAATGGCACCTGTGATTGCAAAGGTGGTGATTTCTATTTCAGAATATCCTGTTAGGACTCTCAGCCCTTTGGCTCTTTCCCTTAATGGTGATTGCAAATTTGGCTCCAGAGTCCCATAAGTATGATGTCCTCTAATCTAAACTTTCTACTGGAATTAATATTTCTTCAGAAAAAAAAAAAAAAAGGTCTTCCCGGTATTCTGTCAAAGTTGCTAGCATGGTGGCTGGTGCCAAGTGCAAACTGGAAATGATTAAAGCAGAGCGGCAGGAGTCAAGGTTCTCAAACGCTCGGCCGGTTCCTGTCACTGCCAAGGTGGCCGGGGGGGACAAGGTGCACTCATCTGAAAGAAGCTGGCACACCTCTCCCAGGACTCCTCTGGATCTTCACAGCCTCAGCACAAGTGTTGTCATGGATTCAGCAGCTGAAAGAGCATTCGCTGAGCACCTACTATGTGCCAGTCCCACATGACAGAGATGCAAATAAGGCAGGAGCATTCAATTCAAGGGCACAAGAGCAGCTGCTGAAATGGATGACATCTGCAATAATTACTGCAGTGCCGCTATGTGAAAGGCATGAACCTAGTGTGATGGGAACACAGGGAGTGGGTCTGGAGGGAGGGAGTCAGGACGGGGAATGCAAAGACAGCTAACATGTGTTTGGGCCATATAGGAAATGCAGGAGTTGCAGAAGACAGTGGTAGAAAGATAATTTGGGTCTGTTTTGCAGGAATTTATATGACTTACTAAGGCATTTGGATTTTATCTCATAGGAAACAGGAGCCATCAAAGGATTCGAAGCAAGAGAGTAACAAAATCAAATTTATGTTTTGGGAAGATAATGTTGACAGCAATAGACACTGCATATCTCAGAGAGTACCGATTAGAGGTAGTTAAGACTATCTCTACCACCACTATTACCATCTTCACGGCCTCACCCACCACCACTACTTTTCACTTTGTCCATGACCTTACCTTCATTGAATACCTGTTGTGAGTGTTCAAAATGTTTTAAACATACTGCCTCAATCAATCCTTGCAGTAACTCTATTTTACATGTGACGTAGAGCAAGATGAGGTAAAATGTCTGACATCACCCCGCTAGTGAGTGGTAGAAATAGGGTCTGATATGGGAGCCCATACCCTTAACACCAATAACCTCATCATTGCTTGAAAGTGTCTAAAGTCCTCTTTAGGAATGGCATAGGGTTGATCTAAGAATGGAAAGAATAGAGTGAGAAAGAGTGAAGGAAGATTTGATAGATGCAATTGCAAGCCTTGGTGACTTAAATAAACACCAGCAAAACAGATGTGTATAATAAAGAAAAAGAAAAACTTCCAGATGATTTTGAGGCTTTTATTTTATTTTATTTATTTATTTTTTAAATATATTTTATTGATTTTTTTACAGAGAGGAAGGGAGAGGGATAGAGAGCTAGAAACATCGATGAGAGAGAAACATCAACCAGCTGCCTCCTGCACACCCCCCACCGGGGATGTGCCCGCAACCAATGTACATGCCCTTGATCGGATTCGAACCTGGGACCCTTCAGTCCGCAGGCCGACGCTCTATCCACTGAGCCAAACCGGTCTCGGCTGATTTTGAGGCTTTTAGCTGAGTTGTCTGAATGTATGTTGGTGTCACTTGTTAAGAAAAGAATGGCAGATGCACGCTGCAAATTCCATGGGGTAAGTCTTCCCTTCCCCAATTGAAGGAAAGACTAACCTCATGTAGTATGCAGAGTGCATTTGCCATTATTTTAAGCTACTACCCAGAATGTGAATCTTCCTATATTTAAGAAATCCTAGATGGCTTGAGTCTAATCTGAAATCCGGTACAGTCAAAGGGTTGCAGTATTATACTCTATAGTCACTGTAAAATGGGCATATCTACTGCTCTCTGTCAACCAATGCCCTTGCCAAGGACTTTGCCTCTACAGAAAGTGATGAAAAGAGGCAGAGACAGTTTGAAATCTATTCTAGTTGAGATATCTAGTGCTCAGAGGTGTCAGAGGGCCAAGAAAATGCCTGTGTTAGCTGTGGTGGCCGCATTGCCCTGGAGACTCTCTGCATGGTGATATTTTTCTCTGTATTGACCTCCTTCCCATTTTTGAATCAACCTTCTGTCAATTACTTGAATTCTAAAATAACTCGCAATCAATCCCCTTTTCTGTTAAGTCAGCCTGAATCAATCTCTGTTGATTGACACCAAGCACCCAGTTAGGTACAGAAGATAATAAGAACAGCTTGAACTATGTTTAGTTCAAGTTGTCTGCAGGACATGCAGATTCAGATGCCCAGTTGGAAGCGTGTAATCAGGTGGAAATTTAGAAAAGAGCTAATGCAGAGAACACCCTGATGATGGCCCAAAACAATATTTCCAGGCTAATTCCATGTCTGGGTAGCATTACCTGGAAAAGATATGAATGAAAGAAACTCAAAGATGAAACTCAGAGGAATGCAGACATTTCTGATTTATGAGAAGGACCAACATGAACAAAAAAAAGCAAGGGGAGGGGCTGACATGGAGTGGATCAGAGCTGGATGCAAATCAGGAGAGAGTAGTTTTATGAAAAATTGGAAAAGTGAGAATATCAAGAAGAAGAGTGGTGGCAACTACATCAATATCAGCAGAAAGCATACCAAAAAGATGTCATGAGATTGGGCAACAATCACTGGTGTCCTTAGGAGAACAGCTCACCTCATGCATTCTAACTTATTCTGAGAACCTGAAGTAAATTAAGTGTCTTTAATCTGTAGTTCAGGTGACTGACCATATCCAAATAGTGGTGAACCCAAGTGATCAATTCTTTCCGCTCATTTCTTTTTCTTCTTCTTGTGAAACTCTTTCCAGAAAAGGCCTAATGTTTGCCTGGGGCTGGTGACAGTAGAAAACAACAGGAGGGTAACTTCATGGCAGATCCTCCATGGTTTTTAATTGCTCATCTTCTGAGGAGAGGTGGAGTGAAGGTGGGAGCTGAACTACCTACCATGGTGACTACAAATGGATCCGGCTTACAGAGACTAGGGACTCGGGCGCTTGTGTTTATGGCCAGCTGCAGGACACAAATTACAGAAAATGCTGAGAGAACTTGGTTTTGTTTTTCTTCTCTGGGCTTAGAAACCTACAAGCTTGTAATTCTCCAATCAGGAACAGACCAGAACTATTTATTTAGAAAAGCTGTTCAGTTGTATACAGTTTCTATCACTTGTCCTGTTACTTTAAAGACTTAAACACATTTTCCCCCCTCCATATTCCTTGTTCCTTTGAAGTTGTTTGCTTTACTTCTTGGCTAACTCCTGCCTTTAATAATAATCCATCACTATTTAGTAGCTTCCTTAAAAGTCATGTTTGACTTAGTGTGACTGTCAACTTCTTTCTGTCGTCCCAATACCCTTGCTAATCATCTCCAACATCTCTCTATTATTAGATTTTTTCGCCCACTTTAAGGACACTCTTACACTCTTTCATCTTCACAGATTGTGTAATAATTTATTAAACTGTGAATACACACTACAAAGTGAATGAGAAGCCCCGTACTGAAGGAATCACCTTTTTTATCCAAACCCAGTCACCTTTCTCAGTCTCTTCTATATATACCAAGAGATCTTAAACTGATACCCCTCATCACTTAAAGAGGTTCAAGCCCTAGCTGGTTTGGCTCAGTGGACAGAGCATCGGCCTGCAGACTGAAGGGTCCCGGGTTCAATTCCGGTCAAGGGCACATACCTTGGTTGCAGGCTCCTCCCCGGCCCAGGCCCTGGTTGAGGCTTGTGCAGAAGGCAACCAATGGATGTGTTTCTCTCATACCAATATTTCTCTCTGTCTTTCCCTCTCTCTTCTACTCTCTCCAAAAATCAATAGAAAAATATCCTCAGGTGAGGATTAAAATTAAAAAAGAAATAAATAGGTTCAAGAAAATCAGATTTTCTAATAACTTTCTCAAAGTATATGCAAAATAACATTATCATTATTATCATTCCCATTTTTAGGTGAAGAAACAGAAGCAAAAAGAGGTTAAGGAACATGCCACAGTGCTATAGACAGGTATCAAAGCAGTTGGCCTACCTCAGTGGTCACATGCTAAACCACTGTGCCACAGTACACCGAAATCAAGGGTTTTCCCAATCCTTCTTTAGTTTCCTTACTCCCCATTCCAATCAGTCACCAAGTCCCATGGATCCTTGCTGAGGAAGAATCATTCGACTCCCTATTTTCTCTATCATCAGGGCTAAAATAACCTTGGGCTATTCTCACTGCTCCCCTGAAATTGCTATGGTAGAGTGTGCCCCTGTTGTCCCCTCCACATACCATCTTCCAAAATGACTTTTCATTATCTTTTCAGGAGTGTAAATGTCACCTACTTACAATATTTTAAAATATTCACTTTTCTTACAGGTTAATCATGTGTAACATCCTTAGCTGCTGAATGTATAAAACAAGAATCTTCAGGACTGGCACATTTACATCTCTGCAATCTTATTCTTTACTGCAGTGTCCCAGATTCTCATCCTTCCCCCCGCCCCCCGTCTCTCTCACAGCTTCTGCCTAACCACACCTATCCTCCTCTCCCCAAAATTCCCTCCTGTGCACCCACTCTGGTTCCTTGAATTGGTAGACACTCAGTGTTCACACAGCTAACTCCTCTGAGTCCTTTAAATCTAGACTCAGACCTGGAAGCCTCCCTGATCCCTTCCACCTTGAAGCAGTTTAGTTTGACGCTCTTTTTTTGTTTCTCTGGCGTCTTACAGCATTTCAGTGTATCAGATGTTAATAGAGAGTAGAGATTCCTGAGAACAGCAATTCGCTTCCATCTCTGAATGCTCAGGCACTACAGAGCACCTCAAACATAGCAGGTACCCAATAACTGAATGACAAAATAAAATCAGGTACAAAATGTGGACACTTAATTAATGTAATTATTTGACTAAAAAACTGAATTGCCCATTTTTCTTTGTTTTGAATCTATTAATCCATTGACAAGTTAAATGATGAATTCTTATAACTTACATCTTTCCATATTTAAAAAATGTTCTGAATAAAAATCTTTCCTCCCTTAGGTGGCCTATGTCTACACTAATGAAATTGTTATTATTTGCATCTAATTTTTAATTTTCTTTCACCCCCCCCCCATGCTTTACTGATGAACAAGTTTTAAAATGGACAAGTGACCTGCATTCACAGAAAGCACACTGGTCAATTACCCAGGGCATATTTAAAACAATATTAAATTATCCATAAATATGATCTTTAGCAAGTTATTCACAGTTATTCCGCTCTTGTCACAATAAATTTGAGGCATCTTATAATGAAACACAAAATAAAAGAATGAAATAAACACGTAAAGGTCCAAGAAAAAAAAGGAGAATACCTTAAATGGCAACCACAAATGTCAGCATAAATGTTGATGCTAAGCTTTAAACTTCACTTTGAGCTTTCGTACAGAAACGGTAAAATGGGAATGATGTTTAGTTATATAGATGTTTTGCTAAGTGAGAAGGATCATTGCAGCTCTTCTTGATAACAAAGGAAAAATTACAACTTACATTTTATTAAAGTTTATCCCCACCTCTTTCCCCCCCAAACAAGTAATAAGCATATACCATGTGCATATCCATCACACCTCAGCCAAGCGACTTGATCCTGATGACCCACTCTCTCCCATCTACAAGAAGACAGTTTCCCTAACTATAACATGGACTGAATGGTCTCTAAAAGCTACATCACCTTATGTTCCGTAAATATTTCTAATTCAGGCACCAACATAGATATGTATCCTATAATTCAGTTTAATGGGAGTTATTCAGGAAAAGCCCCTTAGATTACTCCATTATTAGTTTTCATTTCTTATTACATGTGTGTGTGGATGAATGAAGTGGCTTTGAAACATTTATAATCAATAAGCTTTGTATATGGAAGCAAACAGTATCCTGAATTAAGACTGTCTCTTTTTTAAAAAAGTTTTTGGACAGTTTTGCCTGAAGCCTTTGGAAAGTAGCTAGAGGTTTACCTTGTCATGATCAGTATATGAGTTCACAGCCATTAGGCATAGATCCTAATCTTCCCAGCATTTTACCCCACACCCCACTGGGGCTTCCACAACAAGATTTTCATTAGCATTCGGCATTTTGTTAGTCTGCTCGGTTCATTGCTCAGGTGTGGGGCCACTGAACTCAATTACGGCTCCTTGCATAGAGTTTTGAAGTATAGCATTACTAAGAAGCGGCTTGTTAGGAAAAAGGCAAATGTCTTCCAAAACGTGCTGTATTTTATCTGATTTGTTGTGAAGTATTATCATTATTTTTAGCTGCAACACAGTGATAGTAATAATATTACAAATGCATCCTATCCTCTCCCTGGTTCCACTTTGTGGCAACGTAAGTGCAAAACAATGTATTACTATTCTGGTACTTGCCAGGTGAAATTGTTAAAACTGTTAAATTGAATCATACAGTGGCCACTGGATTGAGTGCTACTGTTGAGCTGTAATATTTACTTGTATAAGGCCCACTGAATAGGAATGAAAGAGAGTTTCTGTCCGTGGTGCTGAAAGCAAATAGTCTCCCACAGGATTTGATACTGAATAAGTTTCGAGAAACCTCTTATGTTGAATCATGCATGTATTGTAATGTCTCTAATAAATCAATTACTTTTTGGCAGCAAAATGTCACAGCATTTCAAATTCTGATAATCACCTCCACTTTACTGTGCTTTAGACTGTTATAATTCACACAATCTAGCATGGAAAGAATCAAGGAGAAGGTTGAGTAACAAAGAAACAATAAAAAACAACTTTAGGCTGGTATACTTGACTAGGATTTAAAGAGGCTAAAATCATTATCCATCCCCAGTATACTAAGGGATACATAGATATAATACCCCATCTCAAGCATGACCTGGGAGCAAATCTACCCCTTGGTGTCTTATTTAGAATATCCTTTGTTATGTATAGAGAATAATCCTTCAAACATTTATTATTTGTTAAACACAAACATATGCATGATGCCTTTTGTTACTCATATAACCCAGTTTTACACTTTTCAAATGACAAGATGTGACAATATCTTCGACTTGTTATATTGCAACGAGGAAAGAAACTGCCTTCAACTTAAAAGTGTTTCATCTCCTATAGAGATGAAAACCCTTTCTGAAACTGATTTTTTTTTTCCTATGTGTTTTATTATTTGAAGGCTGAATCTATCTCTCTAACTGACCACAATGTCAAAAACCCATCTTATTTTTAAATGCCTGCTTTATATCACCTAGCCTTGTGCAAATAGCATCATCGGCAGCCACTGTACCTGACTGCCTCTCCCCCTGGAATGAGAAGATGTGCGAGTTTCCCTAAAGCAGATAAATGAGCAGGCCGTCTGCACACAACACGGATTCTCCTCTACTCACAGCAACACTTAACTGGAGGGAAAATCCGAACATGCTTTGATCAAGCTAAATTCTTTCATGGATTCATCTTTAGTGTTAAGCATAGGTCAGGACCCCATGAGATGGTGATAACATAGGAATATGTTTTAAAAACCTGGCTTCTGTCCTCATGGGATGCAATGAGGGAAAGGGAACCCCCATGAGATGGATAATCACAGGAGGTGTGAGGAAAACGACAGTAATAATACAAATAAAAATCTCTAACCCAGCAACTTCATGGAGATGAGTGGGGTGGAGTATGGGGATATCTAAGGTTTACTTCTCAAAACAGCAGGTAATTTCAGTCATAAAAACATGGGGTGAGATTTTTTTTTTCAGGCTGAGAAGGAAGATGCAGAGAATGGCAGAATCCCAATGACTAATTTTTGGTTAAATCTCCCACAACCACTTCAGACAGTCTCTGCGGCTCCATCTCTCGAGAGCAGAAGAATCATTCTTCATCTGCCATAAAGACTATGTTCTGGTATATTCTACATTTAGACAAACCTGGTTGACTTTACCAACTTTGAGGTTCTAATGTCTACAGAGGTGGTAACACATGGAGAACAGAAAACTGGGTGGGAACATCCATGAGTGATACCTGTGAGAGGACCAGCTTGCTGGGGGTGGGGGGGCTGAGAATGCCAGGGTGGTCACTGTGGTCACTGCAGAGATGAGAGATCACAGGCCCAGGGGGAGCGTACTTGGGCCCTCCACCCACACCGCCCTGAGAACCAAGTACACCCACACCTTTAATTAAAATCCTACATGTATATAGTCTGCACTGAATCATCCTCTAGTACCAGAGCCGGGCACTTTTATTACCCACTTTATTTGCATAGCAGCAGCCTCCCACGTCCCCGGCCTGAACATTGCTGCACTCCCTCCAGCAAGCTGCAGGGGAAAGTGAAGGCCCTTGGTCCCCTGGTTCCCAACAGTCACAGCAGATAAATGTGAAGTCCTGTTACCCAGAAAGACTCATCTAAGGGAGAAGAGAGGATTTGGTTCTCATGAATTCTGTGCCACGCTCCTCTTCCTGCCTGACAATAACCTTCCCTCTCCAGAGCAACAATAATCTGCACACAAACAGACGTGACGCTTTTCAAAAAGTAATGAACTCCGAGGCGTTGCAGCCAAGGCAAGCGTGGTTTAAATGCAGGGCTCCAGCAACCCAGAGAGGCTATCAATTATACAGCCCTGCCGTCAAGGAAGCAGAAATAATATTTCAAAGAGTCATTGCCAGAAAGAGAAAGAAAAAGAACATGTCACAAAAATCACACCATTCAGAGCACGCAGTTGCAAGAGCGAAGATGAGGGGCTAAAGCCTGCCAAAGGCAACCCCCCTCCACCCAGAGGGAAAAACACAGGGCACAGTGACTTCTCACCCAGCTCACCTGAGTCCCTAATGCCACGTTTTTCAGCACTGTTTTCTGTTACCCCTGGGGCATGTAGAGAAGTACATTCTTAATTTGAGAGCTTGTTTGGAGGTTCTAGCAGGGGAGCGCAGCTACTCGTATACCCTTGACCGAAGACCGGTCCTCTCCTCTGGGGGGAAGGTCGTCCTCTTCGACCGAGCGCGCAGCTTCGGGAGGGACGCACATGGATCGGTGAGGGAGGAGGGGGACACCCGCCTAGCCAGCCAGATCAGCCGAATCAACCCTGGCGATCAATGGGGTGACAGATGTCGCAGCCAGATCGCCCTCACATCCACATTCTTAATTTGAGAATCCATTCACAAACATTTTTTTTTGAGCGTTTAAAACAATACATCACATAAGTACAGGGACTTGGGAGTTTATAAAGCCACTTTACATTCATGACTTAATTTTATTCTTACAATAACTATTTGAAGTGGGGAACGAGCATTACGATGTCTATTTTGCAGATGGCAGAATCCAAGCTTGGAGAAGTTAAGTGTCTTGTCCAAGGTCAACCATGTATTAAGTGCCCAGCTGAGGGCCTAGAAGGCAGGAGCCCATCAATATACACTTTCTGGTAATAAAGAGTGATGTGATTACATCATCGAGTATTTTAAAGTCTGGTAGCCAGTTAAGGCTTTTTGCCAATGCATCCCTTTGTTGAAGGCAGTCTGGTAATAGCGGGGTAAGGCAATACAGGCTCCTAAGAGAGCTCTCGCCACAAAGAGCACTAGATACACTCTTTGGCTAAAGCATTTCTCAACTGTTGTTTGGTTGTTGTTTCATTTTCTAAGGGAGTAGGGACGGAGACAGGCCAATGTGTTGTTGCTTTTTTTAAAAAAGGTTCATACCATTCAGGCTATTATATTTAAAAATAAATGTTTTTGCCCTAGCTGTTTGGGCTCAGTGGATAGAGCACTGGCCTGCAGACTGAAGGGTCCTGGGTTCGATTCCAGTGAAGAGCACATGCCTGGATTGTGGGCTCGATCCCCAATAGGGGGCGTGCGGGAGGCAGCCAATCAATGATTCTCTATCATCATTAATGTTTCTGTCTCCCTCTCCCTCTCCCTTCCTCTCTGAAATCATTAAAAGTATATTTTAAAAAGTAAATAAATAAATGTTTTATCTTATATAAGGGCAGCAGCTCTATACCCAGGGGCCTTCACTCCATACTATGATGGAAACTAGTCACATTCGGTGAGCCTCACTTTCTTCACCTAGAAAATGGCATTGATAATACTTGCCCTACATACTTCATAAGCTGGCTATGATAAGGGATAGGAAACCACTCTATGAAGTGAAATACATACAACTGTTACCTATGTAACAAATGTCTGAGTAACTGTCCTCCCAGGGTCCCAGTGTCCCTCCATGGAGAAGAGGAAATGCCTAGCCTACTGCATATCTGTTGAAATTAGTAAAATAACAAGAACAGTGGCAGAAAGCATCATGCTCACTCATATCGGTCCACAGCACCATGCTTTAGAACTACAAAGAAAAGGATTGGAGACAGTTCAAAGCATGGGATTTGGAAGTCAGAACAGAAGTCCCTATTCCCACTGTCTGTACACTCATTGTCAATCATAAACATCTTAATTGTTCTCAGTCCAATCCCCTAGTCATAAAATGGTAATGATATAGAAAGTTAACTCGTAATCTTCTTTCAAAGTTTAAATTAGAAATGTGCACAGAAGACACAACAGTACCTGGAAACAGTGTAAAGCAATGATAATTATTTGGGTTACTATATCTTGTCTCACATTTTGCAAATTTCCTGTGTAAGGACAATTAGATTGACAGTGTTATCGCCCTCTCTTCTAGATGTCTACCATCAGACACTACTGACCACATGGGGTACTGTGAGGTTTAATGAATTGTGATGAAGAACCTGGGGGACGTTTAGCCACCGAGATTTACAGGATGGCATTAGAGTTACATGACTTTTTATGCCAGTCCTTTGGTATTACAATTGATCTTGCCTGGTTTCCTCTTACATTGATCTGCTCAGAATGCTCTTGACACAAATGCAATTTTCTGTGGCCAGGAATCAAATTCACCAATCAAACATGGCAAAAGCGATCAAAACAAAGGGCAGAAGTTGTGCTATTTCCAGCACAAATGATCAGTTCTTAAGTTTCTGACAGCATCAAATGGAAAAATCAAAATAACTTGAGACAGAAATAGCCCAAACATCCTGGGTCCTCAACCCATTGGCTACATTCCCATGTGACCTGAAGCCCTCCACTATGTATAAATTGGAAATTATACATCTTATGAGGCTGTGTGCAGGGGAGAACTGGGAGTTCGCACGGAACATGGTTGGCCTTTCCCACACTGTTCCTGAATTCAATTATTGACATTTCAGTAGATTGTAATAGTCTCATTCATCTCTGAGGCCAAAGCATTTCAAGCTATGGTGATTTCTAGCCACTGGACACATTTTCACCAAGTCTGGTCTTTCAAAGAAAATCTTTATACACCATGGACATTTTCTGACTGTGTCTTGGGCAGGGACATATCCTGAACAGTTTCCAGAAAGGGATTATGGTAGATGAACGAACTGAGGGAGGCAGAGACAGTCTGAGCAGACCATCCTTGTTTAACTTTGCAGACATTACAACACAAAACATCTCTGTAACAGAGCTGTTGATTGCTAACCCTTTACCCATATTAACTTTCTGACATAGGCAAACCCTGAAGAATAGACATAGATGGCATCACATATGATAAAATCTCCACCCTGACCCCACCATAGCTGATGGGAACAAGGCTGGCCACCTGACTCAAATGAAGACAGTCTTGCAAACATTCCTGATAATTTGGACTTATGGCGCCAAACCCAGCCAGTTGACTGTGTTTTATCAAGCTCTGTAGGGTGTGCACCAAGTAGACTAAGGCCACACGTGAGATGAAGTTAGTGATGATCTGAGAAACCCTGAGTAGGAGACTCAAGAGACCATAAGACATATAGAAAGAAGCACAAACAAAGAGACCAGGGACCCAACAAGAGAAACTCATGGGGGAAATGTCAAGGGTAGTTGCTTCTTATAGGATCTGCCTGTTCCTCTTGCACTTATTTCCACAAAGTCTTCCCCATCTTTCTAATAAACCTTATTTTCCTACTTGAGAGAATTTCTATAACACATAGGGTTTTAACCATTACACAGATTGGGTGGGTAGATATTGTCAGTGAGAAAATCTAAGGGAAAATAGAGGTCATCCAAGTGCATGGAGGGCCAACAAAGGGGTCAGCCACAGTGACTGGGTGCAAGCCACGGTGCTTGCTTGGCCTCCAGACAGAGTGGTGTAATGATCAGGGAAAGTTAGCCAACCACTGCAGAGAGAAGTGAATACATTGGAGCCCTTCACGAAAGGAATGATGAAGAAATAGAAACACGTTCAATAACCCACATTTACTGAGAAAAATACTTGACATTCAGGGAATGACACTTGGCTTCAAAAGAGTTCCATCTTTTGGGTAAAGCGGTAATTGAAATATAATGAGGTGAGTACATGATAGAAACGTGCAATGCCTGAACTATGTAGAAGAGGAGACTTCAGGGGTGTAATGGGCATCTTCATATATTGTAATTCCCACTGTGAGGTCAGGGACCATTTATGATTCCTTTTCTTATTCCAAGTACTTACCATGGTGCCTGACACACAGTAGGAGTTTTACAAATACATGTCAACTTGAATTTTAAAATATACTGAATGTTTTTAACATTAATTATTTCATCTAATTACAATCCCCCTCACAATAAATTCATGTGTTCTTACATTCATGCTGTTATAAATGAGAAAACTAGAACTCAGAGAGGTCAAATTGAAACGCATGCAACTGCTAATATTCAGCCATTTTGAGATATAATTTGTGGAAATTTCCATGCATAGTAAGATTCAAAATTCATATATCTTAATTAAAAACCAAGCACTTTTTATTACTACATAGGACTCAACTATTCTATGTACTTCTAGTAGAAATAACCAAGCGGCAGACATTAGAGGGAGGCAAATTCTGTCTTAATGTAAAAAAAAAAAATTGCTAGAGCTTTTCTAAAGGAAGCAGGACCTACTTGAGTAGGTAGTTCTCCATCACTGACAGTGTTCAAATGAGTGACAAGTATTATCTACCTACCTAGCTAGCTAGTATGAAGAGATTCATATTTGGGAAAAATTGTAGGACTATATATGTGACCTATAACTCCCATGATCTTCAAGAATACATCTCCCATTCTTTGGAGGCTTAAGGATGCTGGTGACAGGAGACAGGATGGAGAAAATAGAGTAGACAGTCTCTGGAACCTTGACCTTCACATATTTTCTGAGAAATATTCCTCAAGAATATTTTTTTAAAATTGTAACTCATGTGGCCACACAGGGCTTAGGGAGCTCTCCACGGCATGTGGAAGGTTCACATTTGGCAAGTGTCAGAGGTCAGATTGACTTCATTGTGCTTCCTCTGTATCCCTGAGTGAGCCACTGCTCATACTCCTCCTGATCTCTGGCCTTTTACCAGGGCCTCTTGCCAGTTCCTGTAATAATCTCTTAACACTAGACTTCTGGAGATGCAGGACCTAATAAGTCACAGAGAGATAGCTGGGATAAACGGAGACCAGACAGGGAGGAGGCCATAGCTCTCTGAACACATCCATGTAGACAGCTACCTGTTCAGTCCTGCCAGAGAAACCCCATGAATATGTATTTCCATTTTTCCCCTTCTGTGTGTCTGTCATTGTAGAAGACAAAGAGAACATCATGATCCTTCTGCTTCTTATCCTCAGGCTCAAGCCCCTTGGCTTAGGCCAATGACAGTGCCAGGCTAGGAAGCTATTCAAGGGCTTGGGAATTAAACTTGGAGACCATCCTAGCTAACACAGCTGGTTAGAGAGGTCCACATCTCTCCGAAAGAGTTTCACAAAGTGTGTGATGGCTCCATCCTACGACAGATTAAGACAGCTGACCACTCAACCACTGGCTCTTAGAGAAAAGGGAGACGAAGAGGAAATGAGAATGGACCAGAGGTGCACAATAAGTGAAAAGCCAAAGGGCCATCTATTTAGGACCGAGAATTCAAGCTCTAGAATAATAGAGACCAAAAGAAAAGGGAGTGGACAAATAATGGTTCAGGCGATGTCTGCAGAGCTGTGTGGTGTCTGGCGCAGCATACCATTCGCCTGCTCCATAGTTTCCATCATGTGGATCCAAAGACCTCCCTTGTTACAAGCACGCAAATCCCAGTGGGGACAGGCTTCTGTGTCTGGAACAAGGGTGCAGTGAAAACCTGCTGTACACAGGCGCAGGCTTTTTTGTGGTCCTCTGGTGAGACAAGCTACTTCTCAACTCGGGGCTCCACCCTTTCCTGCAGGCAGGTTTGTTTCTCTTGGGCCTTGAGTTGACTTAAAGATTCCCCAGGAGAGCTGGCCTGAAAATCAGTTCTAGAAGCCCAAAAAAATGTGGAGAGCGAGATTAAAGTATCAGGCCAGAATTTATGCTCTGGACTTAAGGTTTAATAATGCAACAGAAAATCAATATTTAATAAAGCAAATGATGGAGAAAAACACTGCCCGGGAGATGAGGCTGCTGCACTGTTTTCAAACGTCTCGGTCCCAGAGGAGGTTGGGTTGGCAGGATGGATTGGCGACCGGGCTGACAAGAGCATCTGGCATGCAGACAATTGCAGGTCCCATTGATTCCTGTTCTGTTATCTCTGGGCTTGCTGGCCATTTTTATTAAAGAACTAACACAGAATTCCAATGAGAGTGATGTGAGATACCCAACAGAGTGGGAACCAATGGGCCAAGCCAGCCTTCAATTAGTAATCCAGGGTTGTCTTGACCCATGGAAGAGGGCCTCCAAAGTTCACAATCTATTTGGAGAATAGGACCGGGAGGATAGGCCTAGAATTGTAACTCATTAGGAACATTCCAGAGAGGTGACAAATGATGAGTGTTTCTGGCCTAACTCATCATACAATGAGGAACTACGGTGGAATGCACCTACTGAGCACAAGCAACACCAAGAACAGTGGTTTGTTCTTCGTAGGGATGCAAATTGTCACTGAGTGATTAATGCATCTTGAGAAGACTGGTGCTGGAATGCAAAGTCCTCTCTGATTACTCTGTGGATTGCAAAGTACTTATGAGCTGTAGGAAAACAGAAATGATTTTGACAGTTCACTATGCTGCATCTTTTATAGCCATGTAAATATTTCTAGTTAGTCCTTTGTCATTGGAAGTTATTCTTCCAATGAAGGGAGCAAAAAGGCTTCATTCTATATTTCTTGCTGACCTAGATACTTAGGTCACACATCCACCTTGAACAAGTTGATTGTGCTGCCTGTTACTCAAACTATGCATGGCCACCATTTTGATACAATAGATTATTTTGATTTATTGTGTCTTCCATTCATTTAGGGCTCACAGTGTAGCTGGGAAGAAGTACAGACAACTAAAGCCAATATGTTGCACATAACATAAGAAGCCTCAGGCAAGGTACGTGACAGCTGCTGCCTGAATAGGAATGAACTCATTTGTAATGGACAGATTGGCTACTTGCATTTGCTTTCTAAAAAAACACCGAATTGAGACAGAACAGTGTATTGCTCCTGGTTAATTAGGAAACTTCTTCAGAAACCCTTAATACAACTGTAAATTATGAAGAGAATATATGCTTGAGAGAGAGGCAAGTCAAGATGAAATGAAAAGTGAAGAACCCAGACTCCAAAAGGAATAAGGAGCTATGTCGGCCTTGCTTGTCATTGTGCATGTCAGCCATATAACTGGTGCATAGCCAGTGCTTAGCTAATTTGCATTGAATGAATGCCTGAGTAAAGTGTGTCAAAAAGAATGGAAAAGGCCCCACAGGTGTGGCTCGGTGATTGAGTGTCAACCTATGAACCAGGAGGTCACTGTTCGATTCCTGGTCTGGGGTTACAAGTCAATCCCCAGTAGGGGGTGTGCAGGAAGCAGCCAATCAACGATTCTCTCTCATCATTGATGTTTCTAACTCTTTCTCCCTCGCCTTTCTTCTCTCTGGAACCAATAAAAACATTTTTAAAAAAGGAAAGAATGGAAAGAGAGCACGCTATGTGGGGAGTTGAGAGAGTGAAGGTCAAGCATAGCCTGAGGGATGTCTAGGGAGAAACCCCAACTTGGCCACTGGTCTTTCCTGCGAATGCCTCAGGGTGTCACTGACACTCTCTCGCTGAGGACAATGGTCCTCTCACATCTCTTGCTGGTAAAGTGCCACGGGATTGTGAGGGAGCAGGCAGGTTCCAGAAAGTAGACTTGATTCGAGAAATGATGGTCAATTATACAGTGACCTTTACCCATTCCCCTTGTTTGGACTCCAATTCCCTTAAATACCGACCCAAGTTTTGTCCACACAGGTCTCAAAGTTTGGAATCCTGAAGCCCCAGGCTCCAAATAAGTGTTGTGATCAGTTCACATCCATATGTCACGGAAGAAGTGGCTGCTGCAGACTGATAACATAATGAGATCTCATTTAGCATGAGGCGGGCAAGGAGGACCGATTCTCTGCGAAACTGACATTGTAGGTCCAAATGGGATTTGGGACATCGGTGATTCAAAAAGGTTAAAGAAACTAGGTCATGTTCCCCAGAATGCATTACAGGGACCTCTGGCTGAGCTGCTCTCTGCTCAATTCTGACGGGGATAGTAAGAAGTGCTACATGGCTGTGTCAAGACTACAACAAGCAAAACAGAGTAGCAACAGACAAGAAAAGCTCGGGCCATAAAGAGCTCTGGGTGAAAAATTTCAACACTGAGCAACTGATATCTCTATTAAACAGCTCGGGGGCTGCCATCAGAGCAGCTGCAATAATTATTTTATTTATAAAAGTCTCACTTCCTCTGAGATGCTGAGGTCACTGTTAGTCCATTTTAAAATATCACTAAAGACACTAAATTAAAGCATGAAATATTATGAAAATGCAATGAAATCAACATTGCTGAGGGAACAGGGAAGCGCCCATCTCCTCCCCCCACCCCACCCCCACCCCCCGCCAAACAATAAAAGGACAAGGTTCTCTGAAAAAAAAGAAGAACTTAGCAAGAGGAAGGTTCGAGAAAGCCAAACCAGAGCTCAGCCTCCTGAGCCTGGCCCTGCCAACCAAGGGCATTTTTTCAGTAGTGGATCAGGGTTCAAATCTCCTCACACACTTGGAAACGTTATGCTCTAGCAAGGCTTTAACCCCTTGTGGCCTCAGTTTCCTTATCTACGGTGTAGATATCCTATTCCTATCTGCTAACTGTAACGGTTAGATTTCACTGAGATTTGTAAGTGCTAAGCCTGGTGCCCATCATCTAGTAAGAACGCAATAAATATTTGCTATTATTATCACTGCGGCCACTGACAGTCAAGATGAAGAGTGATTGCATGCATAGTGCTTTGGGAAGGAAAGAATTAAAGATCACCTCTTGTTCTCTGTTCTGTGCAATAGGATCTAGTTTTGCCATACTTCGAGATTGCTAACACAGAAGCAAGTGGAATTTCGGGTGGCGAGAGTAGCAGGGTAAGATACGTGTTTACTTTTGAACATATTATGGCACTATCAAGAGGAGAATCCAATAGGCTCTTACAGATATAGCTTTGCTGCTGGCCGGTGGACATAGGAATGAGACAGTCATTGCTGAAACTACATGGGTTTGAGCAGGTCATTGTATGTGATGTAGCTAAAGTGAGAAGAAAGAAGGTATGTTGTGGTGACCATTTGCCTTTCACTGACTGAGTTATTTCACTTAGCATAATACCTCTAGATGAGGGAAGCTGAGAATAAAGCAGTCATATAGGAACTGTTTAGTGATGTCAGGAGGAACTTGGGGATAATAGCTAAGAGAAAAGATCTTTGGAGAGTAAACTCCATTCTACAATGAACTGACCTGGTCCCTGGCACTCTCCTAATCTCCCCTTTCCTCCCCTAGATCCACCTTGCTCTGGGAAGGACCCAGGTTGAATAGCTGCAAATCAGATTTTGTGTATTGGTTCTTTTTCTAGCAGACTACCTTCTCTCCCTGGCACAGAATACCAGCAGATTTTTCACAACCAGATGTTATGTGGGTGTCTCCTTCCAGCTCTAGGGCTCTGGGCTGGGGAGATAGGTGTGGGGTTGATACTGGGGTTATATCTCCCTATTGGATGTATCCCTTTATTATTATGTAATGTCTTTCTTTGTCTCTTAATATAGCCCTTATTTTAAAGTCTATTTTGTCTGATATAAGTATTGCTACCTTTGATTGTTGTTGTTTCATTTCCATTTGCATGAAATATTGTTTTCCATCCTTTTACTTTCAGTCTATGTGTGTCTTTTGTTCTGAGGTGGGTCTCTTGTAGGCAATATAAATATATATATATATATATATATATATATATATATATATATATATATATGTCTTGTTTTTATCCATTCAGCTACCCTATGTCTTTTGATTAGAGTATTTAAGTCATTGACATACAAAGTGATTACTGATAGGTATGTAATTATAGCCATTTTATTCTTTATAACTATGTTCCTCTATTTTTTTTCTTTCTTCTTCTTAAAGAGGCCCTGTCCTATTCTTTCACTTAGGGCGTGTTTCTTTGTCTCCCCATTTGGGCTGCCTGTCTGGGTTTGTTTCTCTGTACTGGGTAAACCTGTTATGTCTCCCAGTCTTGGTAGTGTGGCCTTATGTAGCAGGTATCCTGTGGGACCCAATGGCACAATCTCCCTGATCACCTGATCTGGGTGCTCCAGGACTGTCCTTGCGTGGGCTATGTGTGCCCTCCTGCCGTGGCTGGGTCTTGATTTTTGTTGGCCTGGTGTGCTTGTGGTTGACCCTCAGGCTGAGTGACTGTGAGGATCAGCTGTGACCACAGTGTGCCCATGAGGCCCTGGAGACCCTGGACGGACTGAGTGTGTGACTCTGGGTGGGGCTGTTCTTCCTCTAGACACCTGCCCAGTGTCCACATTCCTGTGCAGAGCCCTCCCCTCACACGACAAACCTTCATCTGGGCCTGATATGCTCTGATGACTCGCACTGACAATGTCCTGAGACCCCACCCCACCACAAATGTCTGAGGGCACCTGGCGGTGGCCACTGCCCTTGTGAACCCTGTGACTTTTGCTGATTGGCCTCAGACACAGCATTGGCACTGACCTTGAACCTGTAGAAATCTGGTGTCACTTGCCCCCACCTGGTGATTCACTGAGAACCTACTTCATGCAACTCAAGTGTTCCCAGAGGCTCCTTAATAATAGCATCTGTTGCATTGGAACTAATGGATTGTTTTGAAATAAATGAGATAACATAAATAAAATGCTTCATTTAATTCAAGGCTGCTTCATAGCAAGGTTTAAATAAGATGTAACTATAAATATTATTATCAATGCATGGCACAAGCTTGCCTGCTATTGTTTCCTACAGTTGCCTGTAATATTGCCGTGAGGGGAAAGGCTACGTTTACAATCTTCTATGACCACAGCACCAGGGGCACACCCGAGTCAAAGGAGGCTTGGGGCACAGCGGGGGCAGAGAAGACCACTGAAACCAACCCGAGTGTCTGTGCTATGGCCAGGGCACCATCCAGGACGCCCCTCTTTTCTGAAGCTCTTGTCTGCGGCCAGGCCAGGATTCATACAAGGCAGCACTTCTCTGAAGCGAAGGTGGCTGGTGGAGTGGCCGAGACATTTCGGATGATCGGTACCTCCATACCTGGCCACTCTCTAGAGGGGATCAGTGGAGAGTTCTATGATGCAGATAAAGCATCAGGCCTTTGGGAAAGGCCCCTCTTCTCAAGACGTCCCAGCAGTCCCAGCCCCAGGGCGGAACCCTCTTTCCCTCTACATTCTTCACATTTGCTCTGGATAAATACCACGTGTCCATGACATCCTTGATCCACTGCAAGTTCCTTCTGGCTCATGTATAGAAAGAAGCTCAATCCATGCCCGCCCCCCCCATACACATGCACACACACCATGGCATGCACATACATACACATGGCATTAGGGACAAAGGACACAGACTCCACATCTGAATCTCAGCAAAGACATCTGAAACAGTCCACCTTCCCTCTCTGCGCAGCGCAGGGAGAGAATTTCAACAGAGGCTGAACACAGACTCCTCAGGGGAACCGCGGCTCAATTCCACAGAGTGCTTATTAGGTGAAACAGAAATAAGTAAATAAGCAGGCGCATCGGAGTGTGTGTTCCTCTCCACAGCGGCAATGTGGGGTCCTTATGTAGAAGGCGAACCTCTGGGTGCCATTCGGAGAGGAACAGCTCTAATGGACAGGAGACTGAAGGCCAGAGGGGACCGCAGGCTGGGGAGCATGGAGCATAAACTTGGAGAGAAGGCAGAGGTGGGGACAGTGAAGGATGCCAGAGGATAAGGGGACCAGGGAAAGCGAGGAAGGGGAAAGGGAAAGAATGAAAATGTCAAGGGCGGGGGAGACGATACGGGCAAGTATTAGAACAGAGAGGGCACGGTCCTGAGGAGAGCAGGTCTAAATGAAGAATGGGGGCAGGCGACAAGCCAGGGAACAGTGGATCCCACGGAGGGTGAGAAGAGAAAAACAGGACAAGGTTAAACAGAAACGAGGAGAGCCGAAAACCTGCCCCAGGCAGAAGACAACAAAAAGTAAAGGTGAAATAAAACAAAGTGGCTGGTAAGACCAGATGAAATGTGGCCTGGGAGAGACAGATGGCGAGGGGCAGAGGCAGGGAAGTACCCATGGCAGGAGGGGCAGCCCCTGTGTGCCTCCACCTCCACATGGCTCTATGGTCTTCTGAGTGCTCCCCGCAGCCACGTCAGAGGATCAGTCAATGCTTTATTCCCAGCTTGGGGTTAAATTACAGTCTATGAGCTTAGCATTGACATCGCCTCTTCTTAACCCAGGGCAGCGCTGGGTAGGCATGGGTGAGGGATGAACCAGATAAAAATGAGGAGCAATGGAGGGCCTTTTTGTCTTTGCTTTGCTCCCACACCCCCTCTTTTCAAACCTGAAAACCTATGGGAAATCCTCCTGAATAGGGTCTGCACCTCCCTAACTTGAGCATCTTTTGCCCTTAAGAAAAAATCCAAACTCTGGAGCATGGCTCACCAGGCCTCTTCTGATCCAGCTCCTGCTCCCCTCTCTGGTCACCCCTCCCACCCCCTGTTTCCTCCTCCTTGGGCGTGCCTGCAGGATGCTTTTCTGTTCTCTGAATGGGCCGTGTTCCTGTTCATCTCCTAGTCTTTGATGATGCTGTTCCCTGTCTAGAATAGCTCACCTTTCCTCCTTCACCTAGATCAGTGGTCGGCAAACCGTGGCTCGCGAGCCACATGTGGCTCTTTGGCCCCTTGAGTGTGGCTCTCCCACAAAATACCATGGCCTGGGTGAGTCTATTTTGAAGAAGTGGTGTTAGAAGAAGTTTACGTTAAAAAAATTTGGCTCTCAAAAGAAATTTCAATCGTTGTACTGTTGAAATTTCAATCGTTGTACTATTGACTGATGAGTTTGCCGACCACTGAACTAGATAATCCTATTCCATTCACAGCTGAGGAAAAGTTTCCTTTTGGGTGGCCCTGGGTTCTCAGAGGCAGGACCAGCACTCCCCTCAGCTCTCTCCCTGTGCTACAATGAACTATTTACTTCTCTTGTCACTCACTAGACTAGACACATATCTGTCTTTTTCTTCTACACCTAGAGCCTTAGCATGATTCCTGGTTCATCACAAAAACTATATGGACATTTGAAGGAAGGAGGAATGAGTTTATGTTACAAAAGCTTCTTTCTTCAACAAGGCGCCGGGTTGAAAGGTGGGCCAGGAGTCTCTATGTGGTTGGCAGGAGATACGGTCATGACCTTGCTTCTGTTTCACTTCTGTTGCCAGGCAAATGGGCTCCCTGTTCTGAGTACTATGGACTGCCTGTGTCTGCATTGCCCAGCATCATCAGCTATTACCCACAGAGCCGCACTTATGCTAATTCTAAGGTAGCTTTTTAGTATGGAAAACTCACTTATCATTTGTATTGGTCAGGGTTCCCTGAGAAGGAGAAATAATAGGATGCTGTCTCATGCAATTGTAGAGGCTGAGATCCTATAATCTGCCTTCCGCAAGCTAGAAACCCAGAAAAGCCAGTGGTGTAATCCAGTCCCAGTCCGAAGGCCTGAGCACCCAGAGAGGTGATGGTAGTAAGTCCCAATCTGAGCCCGGAGGCCTGAGAAGCAGGAGCTCCATTGACTGAAGGCGGGAGAAGATGAATGTCCCAGCTCACACAGAGAGACCAAACCCGCCCTTCCTCTGTCTTTCTATTGTATTCTGCCTTCAACAGACTGGATGGTCCATGCCTGCCCTGGTGAGGGCGGTCATTACTCGGTCACCTGAATCGAATGCTAATATCTTCTGGGAAAACCTTCACAGACACACCCAGAAATCACATTACCTGAGCTATCTGCGCATCCCTTAGTCCAGGCAAGCTGGAAAATAAAATTAACAACCACAAGTCCACTCCTTGTGAACGTAGCACTCACACGTATCTTTCTAAATCAGACTTAATCTCCAAAAGCAGACAATAACAAGTATGATACAAGTATTCTGTGTACAACTGAAAATCTCTCCCAGAAAAGGAGGCCAAGTCCTTAAGTGATGTTTACTCTTCCGATATCCTGTATCTTAAATAGTTTGATACAGAGCTATGACACTTAAATACTGATATAAAGTCAATACATCTTATGCTATATGACAAGAAAATAAAAGATCAAAGAAAAAAAAGGCATTTGCTTACTATGTGCATATATACACAGAGACATATTCAGAATCAGGAGGGACTACTGAAATAGCCATAACAGACAGTCCTCATTTCTTTAACATGGTTGTCATTGGTATTTAAAACTACCTTATTCCACTGACTACTTAGTATTCTCTTTGTCTTCAACAAGCACCTGGCATAGAAACCTTTCAAGCATGTCAAACTCATGGCCCACAGGCTACATGCCTTGTTTATTGGGCCCGTGTTAGCCTTTGAGTTTGACATGCTTGGTCTAGGTCATTAATTTTTTTTTATTGGCTTTATCACATGGCATGGTAATACTGTGAGATATCCTAAGGGATCTCCTGTACTCCAACATAAGTGTTTTTACCCCCTTTGTGGAGCAGCAGTCCAATTTCCCCGTGGTAGTCAGGTCCATCACACCAGCCAGCACCAGAGCTCCCTTTCTTGCCCATTGATTCAGAGGCATGAGGACCCCAAAGTGCCTGGGCTACAGTCTTAACTTCCAGCCCAGTGGAATCACTGCTGTGTCCCCTGGTGAAAGATACATACCTCCCCTTAAAATTAAGGTCTCCAGGCCAACACAGTATAAAATTGGGGGAACGGAAAGTAAACATTTTACTCCTGGGTCAGTAGGTGTAATGATGAGGGGTCCCCACTCCGTTTCCACCACATGATTCCTGAGCCCATTAATCCTGGCTGTGGGAGACAGAGCCATCGGAGCCCAGGAAGGGGACTACATGAGTCTTGACCGAGAACTGAGTGGGCTGAATGCTGCCTGCCCAAGGAGAGGAAAGGGAGGGCTGCACATGTGTTCGCATGTAGAAGGATCAAAAGCCTAAGGATGCTTTAGAAACCGCCTTAAAACCAATTGGGAAGATGAGCTGAAGACTGTACTGACCCACCTCTGTGAACAGCTCTTCTCTGTGTCTTTGTTTCCTACATCTCATTCGAACAACAATGCAGCAATAAGCTCAGAGAGATGAAAGCCACGCTCACATAGAAACATAGAATGAGCCTGCTTGCCTGACTTGACACAATTCCTACTAAGGAGCATGAACATAATTGAGGCTTTTATATATGAAATGTTCTCAATCTGACTTTCACTTGCCTCTATCCCTTAGCGCTGCTGGGCCCCAGACCTGTGATTTCTAAACCCACCTACACACACCCACACCCTCACATGGGCGATACAGGTCCAGTTAGTCTGGGAAATGGTCAACCTCTCCCTCCTCCTCCTTCCCCCTTCTCCTCTCCCTTCCCCTCCTCTTCCTCCTCCTCCTCATTTGTAAGTGTTTAAACATGAAATGTTTGCAAAGGTGAAAATACTGAATTCCCTAACAAATCACACATTGAGAAGAATGCAGGTCCCTCTGGAATTGGACCATCAGGGGAAACTGGGATAACCCCCTCTAACTGCATGTGCAGACCTCTGGCCTGTCAGCTCCTCTGAGGCACAGTTTGTCCAGCCCCTCAGGAGAGGGCCTCTCTCCAGGTCAGGAAGAGAGGAACATGGTATAAGGCATGTTCTCATTCTTTCTCAGTGCCCCTGTCTCAACACCCACCCTCTGGCCCATCCTCCATTCTGATGCCAAAGGTCTTCCTAAAACATAATTCATGCAATTTCCTTGCTCAAGGCATCCTATGATTCCCCATCCCCTCCATGATGAGACCTGCGTTCCTGGGTAGTCAGAGGTCTGGTCCTTGTCCCCTCTCCAGACTTGGGCATTTCCCCGAACTCATGCTTTTTATCTAATCCACCATATGGAGTGACCCATACTTGAGGCGCACAAGCCCTTCCTGCTGAGGGTTGATCCTTACATCTGAAGCACTATCCCCTTTCTTTACCTTTCAAGGAAAACCCACTGTGTGAAATCCAAATTAATGCCATCTGGTAAGAGAACAGGGTGACCCAATGATCTTGAAAGAAATACCCGAACATTCACACTCTCACACTCAAGCAAAGAAACAGAGTAGATGTAAATAAATAAATAAATAAATAAATAAATAAATAAGTTTGTTTAATGGCAGGCCTTCGTTTTGATTCATTTATTTGCTCATTCAATATTTATTGAGTGCCTACTGTGTGCTAGACCCTGTTCTAGGCACTTATTCAACAGTGAACAAAGCAGGCCATATGCCTAACCTCATGGGACATGCATTCTATTGGAGTGAAACAGACTACAATTTTGAAGATAGAAACATATGTCATGCCCGTAGGTAACCTATGTTAGGAAGAAAAACAAGTAAGAAAAGTACTAGGGAGTGATGAGGTGGGGTGGGGAGACCTATTTCAGATAGGTGGTCAAGGAGGCCTCTCCTTTGAGGTGACCTATGAGAGAAGACCTAAAGAAAAACGGGGAGCCCAAAAGAGCCTGGAATGGGTCCCAGGAGAGGAGGCTGCAAGGCCCTGAGGTAGGAGCCCCCTAGGGATATAGTGAGAACATCAAGGAGTAGCAAGGGTTTAGAAAGAGGTAGTGTATTCGGAAGGGAGGCCAGAGAGATGCTGGGACCAGGTGGTGTAAGGATTCAGGCATGGTAAGTATTTTAGGTTCTCCCCTGAGTGAGACAGTGACTATGAGGATGGATCTGAGGAATGTCAGTCTAAAAAATTACTCCTGCTGAGTGTGAAGAGCAGACAATAAGGAACAAGGGTGAAAAATGGAGGCCACATAGGTAGGTGGCTGCAGAATAGTTTAAACCTTATGGTGGCTTGGGTCAGGGCCGTGGAGATGAATGTGGGGAGAAGTGGTAGGATTCTGGATAAATTTCCAAAATTCAGTAAATCTAACAGGATGTACTCAAGACTGAGGAAGAGTACGGGAGAAAGAAGGAAGTCAAGATCAATGCTGAGGTCTTTGACACGCGCTAGTGGGAGACGAGTTGCCAGTGACTGATGGGAAGACCACAGAAGGAGTAAGTTTGGAGCCAGGGTGAGGGTACAGTGGGGTAGATGGCTAGAATTCAAGAGATCTATTTTGTACCTTTTGCATTTGAGATGTCTATGAGACAAATAGCAGAAATCAAGTCCAGGCAGTAGCCCCCACTCCCGGTTAACAAGAGGACACTTAGCAATTTTATCTTCAATTCTTGTCCGAATTTCCCCAGCCACATCTCACAGCTCAGTGTGAGGCAATGTCAGTCTGCTTCCATTAAAATCATATGTGGTTTCTCCCCTCCCTTGGGGACCCAGGGACAGTTATTTCAACATCAGAAAAAGTATAGTCTTAGTGTAGGCTCTCCAAAGAGATTCCTTTTAAAAGAAATAATAAAAATAGTCTTCTCCAAAGGTGAGTTTTACTTCATCTCACAATGATCAAACCTAAATTTCTAGTCATTTTAGAATACCAACTTTTTCTGATTTTCAGCCATCAGGGATTAGAAGTTTCCTGTGAATGCTGTATGTAACATTACCACAAACTCAGTGTCTTTAAAACGGCAGAGATGTATTCCCTCATGGTTCTAGAGACAGGAAAGTCCCATATCAGTTCCACTAGGCTGGCGCCAAGGTGCTGGGAGGGTCAAACTCCCTCTGGATGCTTTAGGGGGGAAGCTGTTCCTGGGATCTCTGGCTCCCAGTGGCTGGTGACACTCCCTGTCTCATGGCCACCCCACCCCAGGGGCTTTGAATGTCTCTCTTTGCTCCACATTCACACCCCCTCTTCTCTCTGTGTGTGCTGCATCACGTCTTCCTCTGCCTCCTCCTTATGAATTACCCGTGATCCCATGGAGGACCCCCCTGGAAAACCCCGGGTAATGTCCCATCTCAAATCCGGAACTTAATCTGCAGAGATGATACCATATGAGTAATGTTCACAATTCCAAGGATTAGAATCTGATAACTCAGAGTGACCCTTATTCTCATTCAGCCTACCATAGCCAGTCCCAACACACACTGAATTACTTGGCTTAATGATTAAAAAAAAAGCTTACCCAACAAGTAGCTGTGAGCCCCAGGCACTCATGTGAAAGCAGGCAGGCTCTTGCCCTCAGGCTCGCAGCCATCACCAGCTAATCACAGAAACAAGTGCCAACTCTGACAAAAAAACAAGAAATGCAAGATCATGGCTCTAAATCGGGGGGGGGGGGGGGGGGAGCAAGGGGGAAATGGAAGGGGAATAAAGCCAGTGTGAGGAAGCGTTCCTAAGAAACGAATATGTGAAGGATACATAGGGTTAACTGAGTGGAAAGAGGAGGGGGATGGAAGGAAGGCAGAGGGGGAGAATGCAGACCAAGCCCAGGACCAGAAAGAACAATTGAGGTAAAATAAAAGAAAAGGAGACTGGCCAGGCAGGAGCTGGAGTGAACCAGGAGTGAAGACGAAGCTCCTTCCAGGCCTTCACAAGGGATTGGCTCTCTTAGGTTGAGCAGAAGTCCTACAAGTACCATCAGATTTGGGTTTGAAAAGATCATTCAGCTGGGAGTGGAGAAAGAGTGGCTTATGGAGGGTGGAATGGGTGTGGGCAGGCTACCTATTTTATTTTCATTTTAACGCCTTAGAACTAAAGTGTCCCACCATCCATCTCAAATGACCTTCCCAGACCCCAAGCCCGCCCTCAGGCTGGGGGCTCCGGTGTCTGAGTCTCCCTCTTCCTCATGGCTCTATGAGAGCAGTTTCCCTTTCACAGTTAACTGCTGCCCCGCCCACATTATGTGTCCTGATCAGAGGGACCAGTCTCATCCATCTTTTATCATCAGTAATTGACACATTGGAGTCTATGCAGGAGCTAAAAGGGGGAAAAAAATCAACATTTCTGATCTCCCTTTCTGAGGGTAGGAAGAAAGGGTGTGGCAGTTTGGGTATTGAGAGTGAGGGCGGCATTAGCACAAATGCCTCTCTGAGGCCCAGGCTCCGTGCACTGAGACCACCATAAAACCTGTCCAAATGGAATTCTGAGAGCAAAGCGGGCGACAGCGGGAGAGTGGAAGAACATCAACCAGTCCGCAGGACAAAAATCAGGAACCCTGGAGCTAAAGGAGGGAATTGAGCTGGGGAAAAAGGGAACACGATCCATGGAAATTCTTGGGAATGGGGACCCATGTCAGCCGCAGACTCTGCAGGAATTCTTGGTGCAGAGGATGAGGCCTGTGTAGAGGAGTCACAATAAGATAAACAGCAGAGCCTGACAGCCTTTATTGCTAATAAGCGGCTGCAAAGATGAAGGATGTTAATATGCAGCGGTGCCCTGCTTCCCGGCGTCTATCTGATACTTTCCTTCAAATTAGATTATGTGATAGATCAAAACCTTTCTATAAAGCGCACCTAATCTAACATAGATTAAAGAAGTCGGTCATTTCCCAGGTACTTATTGTCAAGATCAGTCTGGAATCCAGGTCTCCTAAATCCCGAAATGTCCCGCTCTGTACTCAGCCCTTCAGTCCCCAAGGGAGCTAACGCCGGGTTCACGGTGCAGATTCCCAATTAATCACAGCAGAAAGCACCATTTGCCACGCGGGATCCTCTGTTTTGAGTTCTTAATCTCCCTACCAGCTGAGTTTACCACAAAGACATGAATATATAATTGAGACATAAAGCAAACATGCCACCAAATTAAACTGTCCTAATTTTAAATCAATAAATCCTTTCTCAAATAACATGAAATGAAGATCTCTCCAAAGAAGAAGAGCACTGTGCTCCACCAACTCCAGCGGCAGCCAATTAGGTGTTGTGCCGACGCTAGACACTAATTTACCACGGGTGATGCTCAACAGGAATATAAATCTGAAGATATACTCCAAGCGGTGACACCTGAGAGCCTGCATAAATCAGCCTGGAGACATCTGAACACTGCGCCTCGGCATCTGCAGGTGGGCGCGCAGGTACAGCGAGAGGTGGCTGCTGTGAACGGTGGGCCCCTCGTGCAGCCGTGTTATCCTCTGTAACATCCTCACCTTCTCTGGTACAAACATCACGATAAAGACAGAGCCAAAAGCCTGATAATGGCCCTAGCCGGTTTGGCTCAGTAGATAGAACAATGGCCTGTGGACCGAAGGGTCCCAAGTTTGATTCTGGTCAAGGGCATGTACCTTGGTTGCAGGCACCTCTCCAGCCTGGTCCCTGATTGGGGCACGTGCAGGAGGCAACCAACCCATGTGTCAATGGAAAAATATCCTTATGTGAGGATTAAAAACAAACAAAACAAAATCCCTGGTAACATCTACTATACTTGCTAGTGTACAAAGAAACGCACCTTAACTAGACTATGGGGGAAATATATAACTGCAATTATCCTATATAATAAAAGCCTAATATGCAAATTGACTGAACAGCAGACCAACCAGTGGTAAGACTGGTTGCTATGACATGCACTGACTACCAGGGGACAGACGCTCAATGCAGGAGCTGCCCCCTGGTAGTCAGTGTGCTCCCACAGGGGGAGTGCCGCTCAGCCAGAACCTGTGCTCACAGCTAGCGAGCACAGTGGCAGTGGCAGGAACCTCTCCCACCTCCACAGCAGTGGCAGCACTAAGGAGCAGTGGGCTGAGCAGTAAGGAGCAGTGAGCAGGCGGGCAGTAAAAAGCGAGGGGTCCCAGAATGCAAGAGGGTGCAGGCTGGGCTGAGGGACCCCCCTCAGTGCATGAATTTCGTGCACTGGGCCTCTAGTTAAATATATAATTTAGCTCACTCGACACAAGGAGTCCTTGGCAGTCCCTCCACCTTGTACCTTTAACGTGCACGGGACCTAGCCACAGCTGGGTTTCGATATACTCTTCCAATACTTCTCCCTTCCTCATTCGGAACCTATCCTTTTCTACTCCACAGATAGCCTTCTGGATACCCGTCCTTTGCCGAGACAATCTAATGCAGCTTTCCTGGAGGAGGAGGAGTGGAAAACCATGCCTGTGTTGAAGACATATCTTACCCAAGGCCTCCTGCTTCCCATTGTGCTCCTAACAGTACCACACGGGCCACCCACAACTTAGATGCAGCCTGTCTTTCTGACTGTATGTCCAGTGATTTCGCCCCAGGAACACTGGACATACAGTCATCGGGTCCTCATTCTTCCTCCAATGTGTCATACATGTTCAGCCTTTCAAGCTCTGAACATCCTCTCGCTCCAACCCAAGATGCCTTCTCTTCTCCGCCTCCCCTAAAAAGTCCTACTCACCACTGAGACCCCGGTGAAATGCAAGCCTGTGTGTGGTTTTGCCTAACCTTGCAGATACATTCAATCAGTTCCGTTCGGTGAGTTCATAACCTTTGCATGTATAAGCACCTGACCCAGCTACGGTGCGGGGGTCTGATCTGGGAACACATTTGTTTCTTCGGCTGGACAGGGCAGGGACTCGCTGAATCTCTGTGTTCCCAGTACCTGGCTTCAAAACACGATGACCTGCAACTGAAACATGGCAGTGACAGTCCTCATTGTGACTACAGACAGACGGAGAGACTTGGTCAGGGTTCCATTCACTGTCAGGGCACATGCCTGGGTTGTGGGCTTGATCCCCAGTGTGGGGCGTGCAGGAGGCAGCCAATCAATGATTCTCTCTCATCATTGATGTTTCTGTCTCTCTCATCCTCTCTGAAATAAAAATATAAATTAAATAATAAAATAAAATAAATGCATCTAAGGTAAAGTTTGCCTTTCCTCCCAAATAAAATGGCATCGTGCCTCACGGGGAGGCTATGAAATATATGATCCAGGAGGAATCAGAACCACTTTTCTCAATCTTATGGCATTAAAATCCGAGGCAGCGCAGCCTCCCTGGGGAAACCACCTACGGGATAAGAATTCGGTGGCTGCTTACAGACAGTCCCTCGGGACCTCTAACTGCTTACCTGGATCGAGGCTGCCTGACGCCTGTAAGTGTTCATTGTGAAGCAATAGAGTCAGCTGAGCTTCCTGCCTCCCTGAAGCCATAGGATTGTGCCTGGCTTGGACACAGGGACCCTTGTCAGGCAGCACCAGGAGGCCAGTGCCAAGTTTTCTAAACCGCTGAGAAAATCAAAGGACCTTCCCCAGCCTTACCAGAAAACACAGAAAATGCCATTATTAAACCCAATAGGACTTAGACTGCAGCAATTTGCTCAGATTACTTTAGTTTACAACTACTCTACTTGGCTTTGTAGACAGATGTTGTTTCGGGGGATTTACTGAAATCTACTGAACCTACCAACAAATTTTGCCCCTCCATTGTCAGTTAACTGCATGGCCAAGTTTTAAAATTCACCAGGTGAAACTGAGTTGCCTCATTTGCATGCTGCCTAAATTCCGTAAATCCATTTCAGATAAAATGCCCTACCTACTTCTTTGTCATTCTCCAGGGTGCACTGAGGAACACTCTAATTTTTTGTAGAATTTAATTTCCTGACTTTTAGAAAGTTCTGTCGAATTCTGATGCACGGTCTTATGACCAGGTCGAATGTGCATTTTCATCTATTTCCTGAACCGGGCGGGGAGAGGAGAGAGAATGGAGAAAGCCGTTCGAGATGGCAAATGTGACCTGCTGTCACCGGTGGCGACTGACACCTGAAGAACACAGATGTACTCAGGAGGTGACTTCTGTTGGTTCAGAGCTGGATGGCAACGTTTTCCTCCATGGAGCCAGCAGAGATGTAGCCAGAATGGAAATGAGTTGGTGAAGGTCTCCTTGGCCCTTGGGGAGCCTGCAGGCCAGGGGGCACCTTGTGCTCTGGGGGACCTGGCTGAGACGGAAATCCCTGCCTTCAATGTAAGGGTTAGAACCCATTATGCTCTCTGATATGTTGTTTCCAATTTCCTTTCTTTCAGGTTCAGGGTTGAGGGGAGGCTATGGAGTGTAGGTGTCTAGGAATTAAAAACTTTTTGTTCCCGTTCTTTAATCACAATAATGAGTTTGGCTTGACAAGGTCAATTAATTATTCATGATTGGAAAGCAACAGGATTACACAGAGCAGGTGGGTAAGGGGAGAGGGTTCAGAATAGGAAGACAGTCAAAGGTCAGCGAAAGGTGGCACCTGCCTGCATGGTGTCTCCCAGGCCTGGCCCTTCCTCCCTGGAATTCCACCACCACAGGGAATGCAGGGCAGCCCGGCTTCTTTCTCTCGTCCCTGTCTCATCCCGTAGACACCAGCCTGCCTCCCCCTTTCACGGGAGACTCAGAGCTGCTGGATCCCAAAGGCAGGCGATAAACTATCAAACAATAGCAGGGATTTTCGGATTAATTCTGCCCAGGGAGAAATAGGAAAACTCATTTACACCAAACAAAAGGGAAGGGGTGGTTAGATGCTCAGTAACAAAGCGGGGAACCTAGCTGGGGCCTGGAAAACTAATAAAGAGAACAAAAGCTTTTACTGCTACACCTGTCACCCAACATCCACATGTGTTCAAGAACCGCATTCTGCCTTGTCTATGCTGCAAACATGCCTGTGAGTTGAAAGCCACAGGTGTCCCAGTAGGCCTCTGCTTGGACAAGGCGTGCTTTCCCCATCCCTGCAGACCCCAGGGCACTTCTGCAGCTCCAGCACCTCCACACTCAGGGCTTTTAGAAATATGGTCAGGGCTCTGAGATGCCTTCCGCACTGTCCTTAATTTGTTAGAGGAGTCAAGCCCGTGGAGCTTTCCATTCACTCTGGATTTGCCAAGTTAAGTCCTCTTTCAAGGGGAAATGGAGACAGGAGTTGGCCATTTTAGATAGTCCCAGAAGCCCGGTTCGGCAGCAGGTCTGGGAGGGGTGAAGGGTTGAAACCCGCAGCTAGACTCTCGAAGCAGCTCCTTATTAATTACGCTCATAAAGCAGAACACCCTGAGGTCACAGCCAGGGAAATCACTCGGCCCAAGTTTTAATGAACCTTAGAGAGAGCTCCCTCGCGGTGGCCTGGAAGATTATATTCAGCTGCCTAAGTGGGCATGGACATCCATGGGTGGTATTTCTTACTCTCACAAACTCATTTTGAATGAAGTTTTCAAGGCGTCGTAAAATCAACAGTCTAAGTACCTGACCCCTGCACCTCTGCCACAGGATGCGTTCCCAGCTGACACTCCAGATGCCTTAGTGCCAAGCTCTCCCAGGGCTCCGACTGGAAATCTTAATGTCCCGATGGACTCACCCCCTCCTGCCCTCCCTCCACCCCTGCCCCGATATTCAACCAGTCCAGTCCCCTAATTCTGTCTCTTCTCCCCTAGTTACATCTTCAGACTCTGGCCCTTCTTCTCTGTCCTCGCTAACAAAGGAACCCAGCCCTCCATCATTTTAAACAATTCATTCCAGTCTTTGAAAGATCTCTATCTTCTCCACAAAACTCCACTCCTTTCTATACCACACCTGGCGCTTCAGGTCAATGAATCCTACTCTTGCTTTAACTCCTATTGGAGTGTAATGGCAATCACTTATGATTATTATTATTATTACTTTTAATTCTCACCTGAGGATATGTTTAGGGGGGGAGAGAGAGAGAGAGGGAGAGAAACATGGATGTGAGAGAGAAACATCGATTGGCTGCCTCCTGTATGTACCCTGACTGGGATTTGAACCCACAGCCTTTGGGTGTAAGGGATGATGCTTCAACTGAGCCACTGGGCCAGGATGCAGTCACATACATCACTGCCCAGTCGAGCTTTCTACCATGACGGGAACATTACATGTCTGTACTGTCTAACACGGTACCAACCACTGGTCACATGCGGCTACTGAAGCATGTGAAATGAGGCCAGTATGGTTTTAGCTCATTTAAATTTAATTTTAAATGGACACTATGATGAGTAGCTACTCAGCTCAGTCTTCAAGTCACCTCCCCCTTCCCGCCACCGGCCCCTGCTGCCTTCCCCTCCACCTCCCTCCACACAGCCCCAGGGCCACTCTCCTCCCCAAGGCTGGCCCTGTTCCCGGCCTGCCCAGGAGGCTTGCCCCACATGCACCGCTGGGCTCTGTCTGCAGCCCTGAGCCTGCTCCCGTCTGCTGACCTATGCAAGTCACAAACACATCTTCTACTTCCTGCAGGCTCGTCCCACACCTCTGGCCAGGCACGCTGAGTCCTCTGTGCTGGGAGACGCACCCATACTCTACCGTACTCTGCCTGCTCTACTTAATCATTGTCCCTCCATCCTCCTATGCTGCTCTCTGCAGGGACTCCCCTCTGTAGCCCAGGCTGGACGGACCCCAGTCCATGCTCCAGACACTAGACCAGCCCTGCTGGGACCTTGGGAAACCATGTGGCCCGCTAAGTGGCCTTTGAGCTATTTTCCTAAAAACCAAAGGGAAGATACAGTCCGACAGCCACAGGCAGTGAGGAACAAAGAGCCGACCCACTGGAAATAAAGCAATAAGCTTTTCCCCTTTCCCTTACTACAAGAGTATGAAGTGTTATCAGCAGATCTTAAACTATTCTAAGTATTCTTAGATCTCACCACCAATGAATGGCTGTCCTGAGGCTGGGACTGCAGGTGCCGCTCACAGCCGAAGCTCTGGAGCAAGGAGCCAGGTAAGGCCCCTGGCCCATGGCTGCTGCGCTTACATGGGCCGACCGCCCAGGGCTCAGCTGCACTGGGGAAGCCGGCCACCGGGTAAGCAAACCACCTGACTTCTGTGCAGGTCCTTTCTGAATCCTATCAAAATGTCAAATCAGGCCCAGCCAGTGTGGCTCAGTGGTTGAGCGTCGACCTGTGAACCAGGAAATCATGGTTTGATTTCCAGTCAAGGCACAATCCCCAGTTAGGGGGTGTGCAGGATGCAGCCGATCAATGATTCTCTCTCATCATTGATGTTTCTATCTCTTTCTCCCTCTCTGAAATCAATAAAAATGTATTTTAAAAAATGTCTAATCAGCCAATACAGGGGCGGAGGACCCACAGCTGTGGTGGCCATCAGGATGCAGCCAGCAGCAGCTGTCCTCTGTGCAGCTGAATTCTGGGGATGATTGGGGCAAACACTGTCCACGAATGGGAACCAGCTCGTCCAGGGCAATTTATTATTCATCCTCACATGCTAAGTGCGTGGCCAGCCTAGCAGCACCAGGGTTGTTTCCCAATGGTCACAGCTGTATGGATGAGTGAGGCATGATGGGAGCATGCATTGGGCGAAGGGTCTGCTTCTTAGGCAGATGCAAGGATGGATCCTGGCCCTTGGCATGTCCGATCACAGCCACAGAGAAGATCGAGCACGAAGAGTAAGTGGGACGGAGGCGTGCTTGAGAGTAAGGAGAAAGTCATAATCCCAGCACTCAGCAGCTCTCGGGATACTACAGAAACGCATTACCTTTCTCTATGTGGGTTTATTTATATACAAAGCTGGCTGCATATACATAAAAACACAGAGTCATGGGCAGAGTATCAGTTTACTCCTTTTTCCTGCTGCTTGTGTGTGTGTGTGTGTGTGTGTGTGTGTGTGTGTGTGTGTGTTTAATGATCATAATACCATTTTGAAGACGTAACATGCCTAACTTTCACTCCAGCTGCATCCCACTCTGGCTTGAGGAGAAACTTTGACAGAATCCAGGTAGTCAGCTTCAGCAGGGAAACCAGGCTCCATACTCAGTACAATAAAAGCTCCCAAGATAAATATATATATATTTAATCCTGGATGGCAATGCATCCTCCTTCCAATACAGAAACACGGGAGTCTGCCTCTATTTAGTTTGTCTGATTGCTTTAAAGAGGGGGGACAGGTTGGCCCTGGAAAACGATGGTCCTCTATTCATTAGAGTGTCAATAATGCCCAGGCCAGGCATATCGACAGCGGATTAGCTTGGGCTGAGTCTGTGTACAAGACCAGTGCCTTTTTTATCCCAGCTTGTCTCCAGATCAATACACCCATCAGCATTCGAAAATTAGCCCGAGATGAGATTCCGATACTTGAGGTGGTGTGTCAGGCTAAGAGGGCACCTCGCCAACTCACGGAAGGGAACACCTCGTTGGGGATTAGACGTTTTCCATTAGCTTGGACATGAGTGAAAATTGATGTAGGCTCCCTCCCTTCCCCTCCTCCCATCTCCCCATCCCCCACATACTCAACCTCTCTGTGAGTCTATGTAAGACCTCGGAGCTGTAATTCCTGCCATTTGATTCGATAAGCATTTACTAAATGTTCACTTTGGATAGGGCACTTACTTTAGGGCAGGAGCATATAAGCGTAAGAAAAAAAATTATAAAAATGTGGTGCCTATTTTCAAGGAGGCTTCAAAATTCATAACTATTCTTTCCGTTCTCCAGTTCAGAACAGCCCTGCTTCCTACAGCAAATGTCTATGACAGTCCTGTCCTGGTGTTAGGGTCATTGCTAGACAGTCCGCTCTCAAAGGTACAAGTGGGCATGGGGGGGGGAGGCAGGCTGGGGCTAGGGGAACGGTTTCAAATGGACCACCTGGTATAGATGTAAATGATGCCACTGAGGCATTCTGGGAAACTCCTCAGACAATAGTGATTCTCAAGCTTTTTGGCCAACTATCCACAATAAACATGTATTTTACATTAAAAACTTTCAATGACACAGAATTTTATGTAAGAATACCTACTTTGTTGTTTGCAATACACCCTGATAGCTTCTGTGCAATTCTATTTCCTTTAAAAACTGCTGTTTGCACCCAGCAGTTTGAAAAATATTCATTTATACAACTGATAAAAGGAAAATTTCCTTTTGGAAATAAAGAGCAAGAAAAACAAAACAAAAACAACTTGGTTTGACCCAGCTTGCCCACACCTGGAGGGCTCCGATGTCCCAGTGGTGTGATTCCCGGTCCTATCCAGGGCCCACACTGTTCTCACTCCCATTGTGTGTTCTCCGCATCCCTGGTCATACTATCCCACTCTTCACCATTCCTGCCCACACTCCACGCTGCACCCTACCTTCCCACAGCCAGCTTTCCCTTCATTCTTCCTGCTCCTTTGCTCTTTTTCCTTTTTGAGCCACTTTTATCCACCCAAGGTCTCCTTACCATTCCCTGGGCACACTGTCAAGGAGGGGCAGGGAAGGAGCATCTGAAAGAGAAGTTTACTGCCCATTTGGGCGGGTGAAGGGAACTGGGAAAGAAGCGGCCACAGCGGAGCCAGGCTCTGTGTTCAAGGGCCATCGCATTTAAATAATAAAGCAAGGAATTGGTCCACTGTCAAAGATGTCTTAAAAAATTAAAACAACAACAACAGTAGGTTCAAGAATAGCTATCTTAAGCAGCATCTCATGTTCCAGCCCCTCTTCTAAGCGTTCCGCACATTAGCACACGTAAAATGTGGTCCTCCCCACAGCTCCTCACGACACGGACCCATTGCACAGAGGGAAGTCCTGAGGCTCAGTTTGAACCGGATCCAAGTCTCACAGCCAGAAAGCGGCCGAGTCTGATTCTGAGGTCCTCCACACTAGTTAGGAACACGACCACCATGGCTAAGTACTGTCTGAATGCCCCAGGACCAGTTCTGCTTCGTGGGGAAGAGGCGAACACCATTCCCAGGGCCTGAGCATCAACCAAGAGACACCCAAAAAGGAAACGAATGTACAGCTTCCAAAAGCTGGGGCTGAGGGGCGCAACCAAAACATAGTGAATCGGAGGTAGAGAGAACAAACGCGGGGCTGGGAGGTGAGGGAAGATAAAGTGAGTGGGAAACGATGTAGGTGGTGGGCAGGATGCTTCCGGGTAGCTGCCAGAGCCCCTGCATTGGGCTCTGCTTTCTCTGAAGGCAGCGTGAGGGTGTGGCAGGTGTCCGGGGCCAGAACCGAAATGCTGCTCTTCCAATCAAGGGAGCTTAGAATTGGAAGGAACCAAAAAAATCTTCAGAGGAGGAAAAACGCCAAGGAAAGCAATAATTAGAAGAGAATTTTCTGAGAAAATACATTATTGGAACAAAAGCCACAACAACAAAAAATCCTAGTCCTATTCAATGGGAAAATTATTTGAAAACTCACCATGTAATGGCAAGATGACAATTAAGAAGGAGTCCTGGCCAGATGGGACAGATAGACAGAACCCATTTCTGTTGAGGGTCATGGACAAAGTGTTTAGCACAGGCTCTCCAGCGGCCCGCTCAGACCGCCCAGCCAGACCCCGCCTACCTTGCACGATGAGGTGGACCCGGGAGGTCTTGGGGTGGTTGTCCGTCTGCACGGAGCAGGTGTACGGGCCCTCGTCATACACGTCCACGTTCTGGATCTCGATGCTGTACTGGGTTTGGGTGTTGCTCAGGAGAACCACGCGGGGGTCCAGGCACCACTTGTCGTTCCCAGCGTAGAGGATGGTGCTGCGGTTCAGCCAGGCCACCCGGGTGACCCGGTTGTCAATGGTGCACCTGGAGGGAAGACCAGAGGGATACGTCAGAAAAAAAAAATGGGAGCCATCAGGGTGGGGTCCCTGGCAAGGGAGGGGTGAGTTTTTGTGCCTGTCTCCGCTCCCTGCCCCAGTCTCCACGCATGCATGGCCTGGGTGTGACCGGTCACGGATGGCGCATTCTGGGATTGGCGGCAGAGGTCTCATGGGATTAGAGCCTTAGAATATTAGATATGTCACACTTCTGGGTCCTGAGCAGGTCAGTGCCTCTGTAACCACTGAGCACAGGGCCAGTGCAATGGTCCAAACTATTCACAGTTAGAGCCCAAGGCATCTTTCTCACCCTCCCTTCCAGCAGGCCCGCCCTCCTTCTGCTCCAGGATTTCCATGATGCATTACCCCTCACCTTCCTTCCCAGGTGGTCCAAGCGCACTGAGTCATTCAATACTTAGCACAACCCTCTGAGGAAGGTGCTACAGGCAAAGGAATTGAAGAACAAAGAAGCGAAATGCTGCCCCAAATCACACAGATAAAATGCAATAGATCAGAGACCCAGATTGTAACTCCTAAACATTCTTCTCATCTGTGATTAGTGAGTTCTGACAGGAGGCGTCTGAAGTCAAGGCTAACTAGGACCACCACCATTGCAACTTGTCTTCATTATATTCGGGGGCGGCAATGTTCAATTATTGCTACATGAAAGGCTTTTTCCAAGATCTCACCACTGGCTGCACGTGTAAAGACAGATGTTCTTTCTTTTATTTTTGCATCTGGAGTCCCCAAAATGTGGCAGCTCCCTTCGCTTTCCCTACACTTCCACATTTCCCAGCTCCTCTCGCCAGCTCCTCGCCACATCTCTCTGTCTGTATTCGTTTCCTCCTCTCGCTACACCCACTGTGTCCTATGGCCTTAGGCTAAATTCACAACCCTGTCCTCATCCCGACTGTAATGCTGGAAATAGCAACATAGCACAGTTGTCTACAATGGTGCCTCGATTTTATATATGCTTCTGTGGTGTAAAAGTACTCTTACATCCACACTGACTCATCTGATTCCTGCCATAAATCTGTGACCTAGGTGACCTTACCCACTCTCTCCTTTAAAGATCGGACTCCATGGCCTGGTGACTTGCCCCAGGTTAAAGAGCTAGGGGGTGACGTCAGCCCCGGCACTCAGGTTGTCTAGCTCCTGGTCCCTGTGGGCTCTTCGGGATGCAAAGGTGAGTGTCAGCGGGGAGCCAGGATCGCTTCCGCCGAATCCTCAAAATGGTCTGTGGCCACAAACAGCCTAAGGACTGCTGTCGAGTGCACCAGCCTCCTAGGTGGTCCCTCTCGAGAGGAGGGCCCTGCACTGTGCATCCTTTCCGCTTGTGCTTGTGGAAATGTCACACGACCCCGCAGGGCCACTCAGGCGCAGGTGGGAAGGCTTGCTGAGAACTCCCGCAGAGAAAACCGCTCAACCAGAGCGCCTCGCTAGCTGTCCAGCGGGCTCTGTGCTGCCGGCTGTGTTTCCCGGACAGCACAGGGTAGGGATGGTAGAAAGCTGACTAGGAAAGGACCAGGGGGTCTTTCTGACAATGGGCACAGACCGCCTGCATCAGAATCCTATGAGGAGTTTGTTACAGAGTCTCTTTCCTACTGACTCAGAGTCTTTGGGAACTCCCAAAATGTGAATTCCCTAAGATCCCAGTTTGGTCCTATCCACACCAAAGTTTGAAAAACACTTGTGGAGAGCAGTGCACCCCCACAGCCAGCTACATGATTTGTGGGGTTTGGTGCAAAAGGAAAACGCAGAGCCCTTTGGCCGAGGATTATTAAGGATCTCAAGGAGGTGACAGCAGAGCGTTTAACCGAGGGCAGGACCTTGCGGGACTAAGGACACATCCTGATGGGTCTCCGACTCTGCCATGCGTGTGATCTCTGTGGGATCTTACTGAGACGCACACTGTGCTGTGGTGGGTCTGGGCTGGGGCCTGGGAGTCTGCATGTTAGTAACCCCCCAGGTGATGTGCATGCGATGGCGCCTAGACCAGTGGTCTGCAAACTCATTAGTCAACAGAGCCAAGTATCAACAATACAACGATTAAAATTTCTTTTGAGAGCCAGATTTTTTAAACTTCTTCTAACGCCACTTCTTCAAAATAGACTCGCCCAGGCCGTGGTATTTTGTGGAAGAGCCACACTCAAGGGGCCAAAGAGCCGCATGTGGCTCGCAAGCCGCAGTTTGCTGACCACTGGCCTAGACCATCCCTTCAGTAGCGTGAATCTAGAGGAGAATCGCATGCACATTAAGAATGAGAAGCACCGAGTAAGTGCTTCACTGTGCAAAAGTGTGGTCAGAAAACCGTCCATGGAAAGCTTGATGGCAATGCAGCTTTGCAGGCCTCGCTGCAGACGTAATGAGCTGGAGTCAGCGCCGGCATAAGATGCCTAGGTAACCAGGTGAACAGGGAGCGTGGATGGCCTGCCATGTGCTCCAAGCTTCCTTTAGGCTCTGCTGACCATACCCAGAATCTTCTCTGCGCATGCACAGGTGGAGAAGCCCAGCCGGGCCACAGAGGCAGCGCCCGGCGTGTGCTCCTTCCTAGCAGACCCCACGCTCTCCTCTCAGGCTGCCCCGCCTGAAATGCGGGTTTGGAACCACAACGGTTTCAAATCCCTTAAGAACAACTGGCTCCACAGCTCGCTTTGCTGGTAACATACCTGGGATGGTCCTTAAAGTTGGTCCCTACTCTAAGTGTTGCTCGGATTCAACAGGGAAATGGGTGAAATTCATATGCATGGCTAATGCTTATTGAACACCCGTCACTCTGTGCTCAGTACTGAGCGAGCCTATTCCATACACTATTGGATGCTCTCAAAAATGGTTTGGGTTCACTTATCGTTGCCAATTTACAGATGGGGTTAACCGAGGCTAAGCAATGTCCAAATTGATTAAGAGAGCACCAATAGGAAGCTGCAGGACCAACAATCAGAACCAGGGTTTTTGCTGCGGCTGTTCTTTGTGGGTTGGTTTTTTCTTCTCCTCCTCAAATTCAGTGTTCTTGAATGTCCTTATCAGACTCCATCCCATTTACATTCCACGTTCATCTGACTCACCAGGAAGCCCTGATGCATACAGACTGCTGGCTGCGACCTGGCCTGGCGACCGCACTTGAACACCCATTCATTTAGACACCTGGTCTCTGGTGAGCTGGGAGCAGCCGAGCGCGTGGGCCCCAGGAAATGAGTCTTGTTTGAAGCCGTTTCCCATGACTTCACAGGGAGAACTTTCTAATGACCAATATGCTCCGGCAGGCAGAGCTCTAGTTCTTTTCCCGCCAGCAGCCCCGGATGTGACCAGATACAGGTGAACTGCCCTGGTGCGGGAAACGCTGACCGTCAGCCTCAAAACCAAAACCGCTTGAATCCCTGTTTGGATGCCCACAGTGGGGCACCTCGCTGCCTCTTGCCCATGCGGGAGGGCTGTCCTGGCTTCCCTGTGAGCGTCTAATCACTGGAATGGACTGGCACCGAGCAGTCTCACCACACGGCCCCGCGCTCACAGGGCCAAGGATGCTCATTTGCAGGTGCACTCTCGCTCCAAACGCAGCCCGTTTTCAGCGCGGCGGCGCGGCCCCTGTGATATACGGCGCTGAGGTGTTGGCGTAGCTCCAGCTGCGGTTTGGGCACACCCAAGGTCATGTTTAGATGTCCAAACCGTCACAGCAGGAGATCGGTCTTGCTGAGGCTCCTGGCGTTAACGCCGGCTTCTGCAGAGATGGATCGCAGAGGGAACCTGGCCGCCAAGCTCCTGTCACCTCCTCATCCTGCCCCCATCTTCCTGTCTCATTTATCGAGTCCCCACAACAATGCGGAGGAGACAGTTCTCTATGTTTTTTTTTTTTTTTTAAAAGCAAACTGAGCAAAATGCTCTCCCAGTCAGAGCCAGTGCTGTGCTTGGTGGGAGTCGGGAGAAGATAGGGGGTGGGGGGTGGCAGCAGGCTGGCCTCAGTCAACAGGTTCCCTTTCATGCAGACACTGCCCTCAACAGACTCCTAAAACACACCATGGTGTGTCACTTCCCCCATGAGTAGGAAGGTGTCAGACTCCACTCTCCCCGACTAAGCCAGGGAGGCGGCCTTGTCCTCAGGGAACTAGTCACAGGCTGGCGGGAGGCAGCTGGGAGGAGAATTGGAGAGAGAGGAAGGTTTGAAATGCCCTGCCCAAGCCTTGGCAGTCTCTCACCCTCCCCCCCACAATCTGGATATAAGCTGGGCTCCCACCAGCTCCTGCTCTCAGCCCACCCTGCCACACGCAGGAAACAGAGGAACAGCCATTGCACACGTAGGGCGTTTGAATTCAGACCTGGAAGTCCCAACTCCCCAAAGTCCAACCATCTCTCAACCCCAAAAGCCTCCATCCTGCAGCCTCAGCGCTGCCCTCAGTGACTCAGACCCCGGCCTTCCAGGCACTGGCCGTGGGCCTCGGGTGTTGGTGCGAGTGGCCTTCCCCTCTCACCAAGCCTGCTGCTCTCCCCTCCTGAGTGTGCCCCACGGACAGACAGCCCATGGCCTGCCCAAGGCCACATCCTGGCAGAATTCAGACAGACAGACAGACAGGGCCTGGGAGGGACTCTTGCTACCATTTCACTGCTGAGCCTCAGTGCCCTTCTCTGTCTGTGTGTCTGTCTGCATTCTGTTCCTTTTCTTGGAGAAGTTTCTTCTTAGAGAGAAGACGCCTGCTACATTTGGACAGATTCTCCAGGGTGTCCAGCCTGCATGAATCACCAATGCATTTTCTTCGACGGTTAAAGCTTCACGTGTAGTGGACCAGAGGGCCAGCCACAGGTGCCATGCTGGACCTTGCACCTGAGTACAGCACCTGGTGGAGAAAGCGGCGCACCTGCCATTGTCTGCGGCTGCGCTGACAGTGCCAACACTCTCCGATGCAGCCCTCTGTGGCCTTACTCTCTTGTGGGTGAATGTGGCTTCATTACACTTGCTGCGTTTCTACGCAGAGGAATAGCAAAAGTTTCAGCAAGCCCAGGATGAGTGCCACAGAGACGAAGCCATACAAGCGTGGACTCAGGGCCTCCAGCTACTTTGGGTTTGGGAGGCAATGAGAGTGGGAAGGAGACAGAGAGAGAGAAAAAGAAAAAGAGAGAGCTGGAAATTGCTAGAAAAACAGACTCAAAGTTAGGAATGTTTGGACTCTTCTAAAGACAGAGTGTGCTGAAATAAAGAGAAGGATTATTAAAGAAAGAGGGGAAAATCCAGGCTTGGTCTTTCTTAATCCCACCTGCCTGGAGATGTGAGGACTATAATGGAGCCAGGCAGTGGGTAATCCAGCCAGTCCTTCCATCAAATGGCCCTTTCACTGCTTTTAAAAAGCAACACGTCTCAAGCCAGGCTGGGGGCTACGGTGAAATGAGCGCGTCCACCCTTCACGGCACCTGGTCTCAATCTCCTCTTATCGCGCAGAAACGCTCCAGCGGCCCCTAAGTCCGCTTTCTCTGAGCATCGGGCCTGTGCCCAGCCCGCCCCTCGAGCTTCACAGAGAAACACTGCAGACTGGAGGGCGCAGAAGTACCAACACCCGGCTCCTTGGGGTTGGCAGGTGCATCTTCCAGATGTGCTTCCGGGGGAAACCCACCGATGGGCAGCCAGGTGGCTTCACCACCATCCATTCAGACGTCCCTGCACCTTAGCTCTTTATTGCAGAAGAACGTCCAATACTGGGGATGCTAATTTTGACCCTACTGGAATCTGCACTCACCTCAGTGTTTATAACACCGCTTTGGGTCATGTAGAGAGAAAAACAGTGAACTTGCACACAGCTCACACAGGCCTTGCAGCAGCTTTCAACCACTACTATTTTGCTGTAAGTAAAAAAAAAAAAAATACGGCTGTGCGGTGCAAAATCTTTCTTAGTTAAGAAAACAGTGACAGGCTGATCATGCCTGGGTAGAAGCAGAAGGGACTCATAATAGAGGTGAAAGGACTCGGCACGTTTGCAGCTGTGCACATGCTCACTGGGATCCACAGCTGGCAGAGGGCAGCTTGGAGGCTAGGGGAGAGGAGAGAGCAGGCTCTGACGTCCGACTGCTGGAATCCATGTCCCAGCTCTCTATTTGTGTCTCTCCACAAGTCCTCTCACCTCACTGAGGTTCATTTAACTCACCTGGGATGGAAATGATGTTTCCCCCCCTGCATGGCGTTCGTGAGAAGATTAAATGGAACCATTCATGTAAATGCATTGCTTTGTATGTAGTAGAAACCCAGCAAATACTATGATCATACAATCTATCATACATACCGCTTTCTCATCTTGGTGTTCAGATAGATTACATCACTGAGTAGATGCTAAGTCCTGACAATAAGCCATGCCTTATTGTCCTTATGTGCCCTTATGCAACATTGGATTGAACATGAAGTAAGCACTCAATAAATATCTGTGAACTGATTAATTCTTGATTAAAACCTCCCACCTTCCACAAATTGCTGGTAAGTAAAAAACCATGGGCCTGTGTCTGGTGAAGGCCCCGGCTGTGAGAATGCCTACTCTGTGTGTCCCACCAACCTGAAATCACAAACACGTGCACACACCTCCCTCTGCCCTCTGTGGGGGTCAGACCAGTGGAGGCCGCACCTTCACGTCTCCAGCGTGTTGGGTAACGAGAAGGCATGGCTGAGCACCTCTGAGAAGGGCTCTCGCTCAGCTCACCTATCCATCCGCCTTCCTGTCTGAGCCACGGCGGCACAATGGGAGACAAACTCCGCTGAGTTAGGCGGCTGGTGACTTTGCTAAAATGAATGGCGCAGTATTCTGATTTGTCCCGGTGACAAAAACCCGATACTAATCCACATGCTGCGGGAGGCTTGGGACTGCTCTATAGGTCACATCACGCTCCTCAGTCACGGTTCCCACAAGCCACTTCTTTCCTCAGGGACCACGTGCTTGGCCATGTGGAGGAAGGATCTCGAAACAAAGGATGATCTTTGGCAAAGAGACCCTTGACTGTGTCACAGGACCATGGACACAATCCTGTGGTGACCAACACCAGGCTGACTGGAGGCTGTTCTCTCCCTTTTCCCCCTAACATATTCTAAACCATCCCAACACAGAGGGTCTCTTAAGTCCTTTGTGGAGACCAACATTTCCAAGCGGGGAGAGCCCAGAGCGCTGAGGGCGAGTTCAGTAGAGATCCATCTTAGACATCATCTGCCAATGACCTTGATCTCCAGTGAATGACCTCCACAAAGCCCCATCGCACCTCCCACCACACGGCTGCAGGCCTGTACCTGCTACACTGAACTGCTTCTCACTGGAACCCGTGCACGCTGCTCAGTGTTTGGATTCACTGGCTCACTTTACTTGCAATGCCTCCCTTATTGTTTGTTACCCTGATACCAATTTCCCTGCCAAGGCCAATGTTAAATATCATTTTGTATCTCAACTACCTTTGCTCCGCAAACATTTTTAATCCTCCACAAATGGTCCCCAGGCATACACCATCCTGGTGTGTACAGAGAGCAGTGGCCCATGCTATGTCTCCTGGGACAGGGGGAGCTCAGTCAGGGCAGGGAAGAGATGATGTCATGTGCTTCTCTATTCCGGGGACTACTGGTCACTTTTGGGGGGAATCCGGGTCTTGTGAGAGTTAAGGTGGCCGTTTAGGTTGGAAGGAGCTTGCTAAAGAGTCGAGGGCAGGGCAGAGGGAAGGACATGAGCAAGCACGTCGCAGCTGTGACAATCCTGGCGTGATTGCGGAAGGATGGAAATTCGATCTGTGAAGAGTATGAGGCTTTGGTAGAAGAGAGGAAGCCAGGGCGTGAGCATACTGCTATCTCTGTGTCTCCTCGGCCCGCTGCAGAATGGCCAGTACCATAAGCTGGCTCCCCAGCCCTCCAGCTTCCGGCTGGTGCAGCAGACAGCATGGAAAGCAGTGGTGGAGGCAGGGTAGAGAAAGCAGGGGATGGGCATCCACCAGCTAGCTCCATGGCCCCATCAAAGATCACCGCTCCTGGCCCGGGCCCTCTCCACACAGCCCTGTCTCTGTGGTGGGAGCTGTGACCCCCTTTTTTTTATCCTTTCAGGCCTAGAGGTGAATAATGCCCCCTGTTCTAGCCCAGGTCCTGCTGTTTTCCTGCACTGTGGCGACACCTTTGTAAACATCCACTTTATTAAACTCTCCTCAAATTTCCCAGTGGAGCGTGCCATCTTTTTCCTACGGGAACCCTGACGATTTCGGTGGTGCGCCACGTCACGTAGATTATTTTTACTCTATCCCGAAGACAAGACGGACCAGAGAATCAAAGTGAAGAACTTTGCAATGGCAACCTTGAAAAAGTAGGGATGGTTAGAAAAGGCACAAAAGCTTGTGTGTTTCTTCCTGGGGGAGGGGGTCCTCCCGGCGGGATGGGGCTGGGAGGAAGAAATGGGGTCCAGCAATGAATCTGTCTGCAATCCCATTTCCTTCCTTGCTTCGTCTCCCATCCCACGCTCCCTGCAGGACCATGTGCAGCCTGCGCCTGAGGCAGGGGCAGTGTCTTGGAGAATCAGACCCAGCACAGGTGGGGCGGGCACTACTAACCGTTGTCTGATCAGGACACATTTTACAATTACACTTGGAAAACCAGGACACTCCCGGGTAACCCGGGATGGAGGCCACCTTAGGCACACTGTGACATCCATGCTGCAAGGGATCTGGAAGCTCCTCCCAAGCCAGGACCTCGAATGGCAAAAAAAAAACATGTGCCAGGCTGGCAGACCTGTGATAGGAGTGAGCCTCCTGTGAAATCAGCATGCGTGTCACTCCTGGCCCAGCTCTGGGGCTGGTCCCAACTCCAATTTCTTGTTGAAAAATTCCTCCCCCAGGCCTGGGTCCCTCCTGTCATCTCTAAAGGACCGCCTCTGTTTAGGACTTGAACACCACCCCTTGGAAAGAACCTCACCGTTTAGGAGACCAAAACCACAACCAAGGCCAAGAGCAGCCGATGTGTTACTTCCAGGCAGCGTGAAGCCGGCACCCAGGCGGGTCTGATTGCTCAGCAGGTGGGGCCTTACTCCCCGGTTCTCACCCAGAAAACTGTGAACCCTATTGGAGGAGGGAGGGTCACATGGATGTTCCAGGGTAAGACCACAGCGGCTCATTCTCTTTCCTGGGAAGAGACCTCCACTATATCAAGCCCTGCAGTGCCGGAAGGAGGAAGAGCCCAGAGAGCCGGAACTCCATCCAAAGTGACAAGGAGGCTCCCGGGTCCCAGAGCCTCCCAGCTTCTCACTGAATGACCTTAGCCACAGAGTAGCACCTCTTGGGCTGAAATAATTGCTCAGGGCCCGCAAAGGAGTTAGGGGAAGTTAGAGGCAGTGGCCAGCAGGCCGGCTCCCGCCCAGGAGTGTGGCTGCCCAGTGCCCAGTTACAAAGGGCCATTTCCACCATCCGAGAGGTTGAAACAGCGACAGGAGGACAGAAGCAACAGGGACACGGGCTGGAGCAGCCGCCGGGCCCCCTCCTTTTGCACATCCTGCTTTGCTGGCCTGTGGGGAGAAGGGGTCCCCAAAGGCCTGGGAACACAGCACTGCCTACAACAAGGTAATGCAAGAATAATTACGTGCAGAGGAGATCATTGGAGCTCTCCTGGCAGTTCATTTATGTGGTGGGATACCTCGGGGGGGGGGGGGGGGCAGGATGTATCCCCAGAAAGAGGAACGCTCCCAGCGGGGGCCTGCTGCAGCTCCCGGGCCTTCCCCGCTCCTTGCCTGTTTCCCATCAGCTGGCCTCATCTGTGCCCTGTAACAGCGGGCTGGCTGAAGGGCTCCCTCTCAGGGGAGCGCAGATGTCTCAAATCTGTTGGCTGTGAAAGGCGGCTACTGAACCTTGCAGTTCCTCACCTTCTCTCGCCATCATCAAAAGGAACAGCCGCTGGGCGGGGCCAGGAGGCAGGGAGGGGGACAGCTGGGCACCTAGCCAATTGCTGGACTGAGGACTCTGAAAAGCCCTGATAAAACTTGGCTCGGCCCGAAGGAAAAATGGAGAAGAGGGTCTCCCAGGTGTGTCCACCTAAGAGAGGGACCCACCTACCTTGCTGAGAAAGGCCTGGCGGACAGGGTCCAGGCTCATGCAGACCAGGCTGCAGATGGGGGGTGCATGGGTGGGGAACAGAAGCGTGGAGCTGGGGAAACCACTCGGAAGGGGGCCAGAGGCTAGGCCCAGGGCGCAGGTCTTTGGTCCCCAGTAATGTCCCCACCTGTGCTGGACACTGCAGTTGTCAGTGGCAGTCCAGTCCCCCGGGTCCCTTGATTATCTCTGTGCCACTGCCCAGGTCTCCTGCCCTAGGCTGGGGGAGCCCCTCCCACTCGCAGAGAGCCGGGTGTGTCCCTTGGGGCTTGGGCAGCAGGGGCTGACCATGGGGGAGTGGGGGGCCTGGAAACCGCTCTCCCTAACGTACCTACTGGGTCTCACCCTCACCCTCCTGGCTATTTGCCTGGAACTGAGCCTCCACTTGGCTTCTGGCCCTCCCTGCCCTGCTTCCCTCACTCCTTCTGAGGTCTCTCCAGGGAGCACTTCCTTAACAAGTTGATTTCTCGCAAATTCCAATCCCAGGGCCTGCCTCTGGGCTCTGAACTAAGGCAGCCCATTGTAGTTCCCACACACGTTTGGTGATCAGAAGGGGAAACCTTTAAGGAGAGGTTTGAAGCTTGGGAGGCTGCAAAGAGCAGGTGCCAGAAAGATGCCCAGGGCTCTGCCGCCAGGCTTTGGGCAGAGGGCAGAGTGGGTGGTCTGGGCTCAGAGAGAGGAGATGAGACGGGGCTGAGTATTTGCCTGAAGCCGAGAAGAGCAGAGGGAGCTGGGGACATCCGGGAGACAGACACCCAGGGGAATACGATCTAGCCAGGTGTGGGTCCTCCAGGAGACATCCAGGCACATTTCCACAGTGTGTGGTGAGGGGGGAGCATAGGGATTGGAAAACCCATTGAGGGAGAGAGCCCTGAACTCAGGACGAATGAAAAACACCTGTATAAACAGAGAAATGGTGAGAGGGGGTGTTCCACAGGAGGAAAATGCGGTCCAAATGTGTCTATGGATAAGGGGGTACGTTAAATGTCTGTTGTGACAGATGTAGGGACTCTGTGGGGATGCAGAGGGGCCAGCATATCAAGGAAGACTAGGGTCAGCTTGCCAAGGCCCCCAAAAGCCACGCTGAGGGGTTTGCTCTCACCGGCAGCAGTGGACGGCTGCTGAAGGGGGGTGGGTGGCTGAATGGCATGAGGACCTCACCTTTGAGAGCCAGGTAGGAGAGTGACAAGACAACAACAGGGTGGGAGCCAGTCACTGCCAGGAACCATGTCAATGCTGAGGGTCCCCTCTCCACATGGGTTTCCCTTCCAGATACGGTGGTTCTTATTCACACCATCAAATATCTAAGCAGATGTTCTCGTATGGAGACAAGATCAACCTAAACCAGTGGTCGGCAAACTGCGGCTCGTGAGCCACATGCGGCTCTTTGGCCCCTTGAGTGTGGCTCTTCCACAAAATACCACTGCCTGGGGAAGTCTATTTTGAAGAAGTGGCGATAGAAGAAGTTTAAGTTTAAAAAATTTGGCTCTCAAAAGAAATTTCAATCGTTGTACTGTTGATATTTGGCTCTGTTGATTAATGAGTTTGCCGACCACTGCCCTAAACCATGCTGTGGCTCCTGGGCCTCCTATGCATCCCCGAGGCCCATGTAATAACCTTCCCACTGACAAGGAGGCTACACCAGGCCTACCCTTCTCCTCCTTATTTGTACTTCATTTCCCGTTGTTATCTCAAAGGATATGAGTAGACTGAGGGGTGCAAGAACAGGTTTACTGAATTATTCATTTGAGCACCTACTGTGTGCCATGTATGTATTAGTACTTCAGCAATGCAATGCAATCCAGAGATAGACAAGACAGACACAGACAGATGTACGGCTCTTGAAGAAGAGAGGAAAAGCAGATTGTAATGAAGTGTGGGGTCTCAGGAGGGGACACGGTATGCCGGGAAGCCTAGTCTCAGGGGGCCGGGAGGGTCTTGTAGAAGTGGTGTTTGTGCTGAGAACTTTAAAACCGGGTCTACATTTGGTGCTTAGAAGGGCCTCAGAGACCATCTACTGACCTTCAGATAAGAAGCTAGAGACGTTAAGGCAATGCCACACTTCATTTAGAAGCCTGTGGCTATTTAGCAATTCACTTCAAGGAAGACCCAGGAGGAGAGCATGCATTTCCCGATTCCTTCACCTGGGAAAAATAAGTGTTTTCTTCTCAGAAAGATTCAGTAATGAACATCCCAAAGCCTTGACAATGCACTGGGTGTTACTCGGATTTTAACAAGCTCTCCGCCATCTGGAAGCGGCTCTGCATCTGTATATTTTATCTGATCTAACCTCAGCCTGCGTGCTCATGTTTAAGGGAAGTAGTAACCATGCCTAGCGGTTTTGGCTGTTTTTCCATGGAGTCGAGCTGCTGGGTGCTTATTGACCATCTAATCTGCTGTGACAAGCCCGGGTGCCTAGGTTTCCTCTGGCGCCGTTTTCATACGTGTCCAACGTGGGGCAAAATCCCGGCTCACTCGGTTCTCATGGTTTTCAGGAGGGTCAGAGTCAGTATTTCAGAGAAGAGTATAAAGGACTCTACAAGAATAGGCAGGTGTTCGCGTTTACAAATCCTCGATATTATTTTCAAGTAGCTATATGCATGCCTCCATCACCATCTCAGCATTAAACATTTATTTATTGTGCGACTCCGCCTGTGGAGAGGCAGTGCTCAGTCTTCAGAACAAAACATATTCCTTATTCTCTGTAGTTTAGGAGCTTATGATACCAAGAAGATAGCAGCTACTTAAATGAGAGAAAGCAGGGGACCTGCACAGGCAATTTAATAGCAAACACTGTACAGATACAGAAAGGAAGCGGCTCTGGTTTAACCCTGAAAATACAATCCTCGGCCCGGTACCTAAAGCACGATGCCCTTAGGGGAGTTCTGTAGTTCTTCCCTCTGACCCCCAGGGCGGTGCCAGCAGACAGAGCAATGGTGGTGCCGCTGGGTGAGGTGGGTGCAGGCCGAGATGGAGGGGGAGGTGGTGGAGGGTCTGCAGATGCAAATGTCAGCCAGGGGAATCGGTCCTCTCAGCGCTCCTCCCGAAGTAATTTCCTCCAACCAGTGATGGGCAAATAATTGTCTGAGTCCTTTACAGAAACTCTCGGCGCCTTTGCTGAAATTCTCAATTAACTGGTCTCCCTAGGACGCGATGCTAGTTGGGCTGAAGCAGATAGTTCTTTCTCTGCATGAATCGCTCCCTGATCTTGTTCATTCAACAACAGGCTCAAAGTGTTCCCTAATCTCATCCCAATGGACCACCTTCTAAATGCCAGGCACTGGGGGTGGGCGGGAGGATCCAATCTCCCCTCACCTGGCAGGTGGCCGCAGCACCAGCCTCTCCCACTAGCCTCTGGTCTCTGTATTCAACCCTATACTCCACCTCTTTCTGCTGGAAGGACCTTTCTGGCAAACGGGTTAGAGATGTATTTGTTCAAAAGCCTTCAGTGGCTCTCCCAACTTTCAGGATGAAGCTCAAATCTTTCAGGATAACCCACAGGATGCCGCTAGCCTCATTCAGCCCCGTCACCCCACCAGGGAGCTGATCACAGCCCTGTCTGCAGTGTCCTCAGATGGCATGCACTCCCCCGCCAACAGCCCAGTTCCCACGCCGCCCCTCGGTCCCGGGCACCTCTCTCCACTTCTCCCCCATATGCATCTCCCTTCACAAGGTTGCCTCTGCCCCGCCACTCCGCAGCCCCTCACACACTTGTCACAAGGCTTCCAGGCCACAGGGCGGTGGCGAAGGCAGCGTATTTCCTTTGTCTCTCATTTTTGACCCCCTCAACTTGTTGTGCTCACCATGGTACCTAGTCCATTGTCACTGTCAGTAAGTACCCATCTCCATTGCCTGCCGTGAAGGCGCAGGCAGCAGGCATCTCTCCTGATGCAGGTGTCTCTGAGACAATGGGGAGCCTCAGGCACAACCCACGCACTGGAATCGCCCCGCTGTTCTCCGGGGTGGCTCATGCCCGGATGCAGGAGCCTGACACGCTGCCCGTGTAGCACGGCTGAGCCTCGCTACCAGAGGTCACCGAGCCACAGGTCACGCTCCATGAAGGTTGCAAAGTGAAAAGGGAGCGAGCAGGCAGCATATATTTTGTAGGACCGTTTCTCTTAGTTACCCCAAACAGTAAGAGCTCACACTCTCCTGGTACAATCCTTTAGCTAATGATTGCATCTCGGGAAGCATCCGAACAAAGCTGGGGGCAGAGACAGATTTCTAACCCCAGACCCGGGCCTGTGAAATGTATGAACCTGGGCAAGTGATTTCACCTCCGTGACCCTGTTGCCTCATCGGCACAAGACAGAGCGATCTCCCCGCGGCCCCGGCGCTTCAGGGGTGCCCGGTTCTGCTGCCAGCACCTCCACATTTGTCCTGCTCCTGCTGGGCCATGCTGTCCTGAAACCTTGACCGTTCCACTTTTTGCCAAGGTTAGCAGGTTAGAATGCAAAGTGGAGTGGAATTATGAAGGCAAGGACACCAATGACTAAAATGCAATACATGCAAACACATCTTATGCAAATTCTTAAGAGGAAGAGGGCTAGGCGTACAAGAGAGCATGTTTTGTTTCACCTCAGCAGGACACAAAGGATCAAACGATATTAATTAGAGTTTAAATGCATGGGAGTGAAATTAGAGCCACCATTGCTGCTTTCATTGTCATGATGAAGAGAATCACACCAACACCAAACAAAAAAGTCAGAGGGGTAAAAAGGGAGCAGCTTCCCCTCCCCCCACTTGCCAGACACATCCCTCTCCTTCATCTCATGCTTTCTGGGGCTGAGGCTGTGTTTCCCAGCAGCCCTCTGGAAGCCAGCCTGGTCTCCTGCGTGAGGCTTCGTGGCTTTGCCCTCCCCCGCTAATCAGTTGATCTCCAGATGCACGTGGCCTGTCTGCCAGAATGATCTAATATCGGTCACCTCTGGCCTCCATTCTCCTTCTGAGCATATTCATGTGAAAATGAATCTCCTACGGCCCCAAGTCCCGAAGGTCTCTGGCAGTGGGCTCTTCTAATTAAGAACAGGATGCACTTGGGTAGTTTTAGCTTTGTCAGAACCTGTTTGAAATGTTCAATGGTCAGCAGAACCGAAGGAGAAAAAGGGGTGGCGATAGCTTATCTGCAAGAGCTGAGATGATTCTTAAAATGCCTGAGCCAAATTGCACCAGAAAATCCATAAAAGGGAAACAAGGAGGGGAGCAGAGCAGAGGCGGGGGGAGGGGGTGACCAGAGCCCCACTGTCTTCCAGTGACCAGGCCTACACTGCTGGTCCCTCCAATACCCCATATACTTCTTCCGTCTTTCTAATCTTGTGCTACAAACCTGGACTTGAAATGATTGGTGGAGAGAGGCAACTATTTTGTGTGTGTGTGTTGAAGAAAAACGAGGGTGTTAACAGCAGAAATCCAGTTTTTATTGCCTATCAAGTCTTCATTCAGAGACTTTAAATCGGAGCGACAGGAAGCTGCAGGTTGACCCGAAGCTGACCTCACTCCTTGGTAGGTGCGGTAAACCCACCTAAGGTTTACATTGATGAATTCCACCTTTAAGTGCTCCTGTCCCCAAAGTCAGAACAGGAGCCCAGAGGGTCTACGTGATCGGTCAATGTCTCCGAGTCCTGGTATACAGGCTCCTTAGGGCTCGGGCTCGGGGGTCTGTCTGCACCCCTTTGCTACCTTACTACAGACAAAGTCAAACCTTCTGGATCAATGTGTATGCAAGAGGCTGGAAAACTACCCTCTACGTTGGCACTAAAATCACCATTAGAGACGCAATAGTAGCAATACTACTTACACAGTTGTACGCATGATCCAACATTGCTCTCTCTAGAAATGCAGACAGTTTTAGATACCAAGTTCTTAACATGACCATCTCCAAACTGTGAGAATATAGGGCCAAATAGATTCTACCTCATCCGACTCTATCCCCCCACCCACACACCCTGCTTTTGCACACTGTACCTTCCCGGGAGCATAGGATAAAGTGAAGTCTTTACGTAAAAGCAGATTCCCCCCAAAGGCCATTCCATTCCCAGGCAAAGTTCCCAGCACTGCCCATCGCGATTTCTGACCTTACCAGCTGTCTGTGTGTGTGTGGTCTCCTGGAGAGTCAGCTCGGCTAGATGAACTCCTACACCCCAACTATAACCCACTGGAAAATTCCCTGTGGCTGCCATTCCTGTAGGAAGGAGATGTGAATCTTTACAGCCCGGGCCAGTCCCACAGGGAGGTCTCTGCAGAGGCCGCCTCTGCCACTTTCCTCTCTGCTGTCCCTGAGTGGCTTCTACACCCTGCCGCTGAGAGGGTAAGGGGGCCTGGCAGCAGCAGCGAAGATGTAATATTCCGTATGCATATTCACAAGTCATTTATTATCTGTAGAACATTGTTTGGAAATTGCTCTGCTATTTGATTTGTGATAAACGATTAGTAAACATGTTTATCAAAGTAAATAAAACCTGTAGAGTGACTTTAATTGGATTCATATACATTCGTGTCTGGGCAACCTGAAAAGCAGACCCCTTCTGAGAGGCTCTATGGCATCGCCGGCCCCGTGCCCCATGCCCTGTCTTCCTCTCTGTCTCCCCCCGGCCCCTCCCTCTGCATTAAGATTTCATCTAAGCCCTGTCCCACCTTCTTCTGGGGGAAAGTGGAGGACACGCAGGTGAGCTGGCCCAAACGGAAGAATATCATTTGTCCATAAAAGCCTGAAAAAGAGTGTAAAACTTGCAGAGGGTCAATGCCCACATGCCAGTGCTGCCTGGCGCAGGCACTGGAGGAAGAAGGGCGGACAGGAGGCCAGAGCTGGGCTCCGGAACGTGCAGACCATAAACCTAGACATCCCTCAGCTTGCCGGCGAGTCATCCGTTCTCCTATTAATAGCAGCGTCTCCCATCCTGCTTGCCCCAGAAAAACGAAATGAATGAGGCTTGGCTGCAAGTGTAGGAGAGAATAAAGCCCAGGATGGCAATAAATCGGAGTGCCGAGTGGCAGGCACTGTAATCCGCCGCAATGACTCTCTGGCTCAAGGAAAAGCACCTCTTTGGGGAGCCAGTGGAGGGGATCAATGCCCATAAACGCATCCGAGGCAGCGAGCAGCCGCAGAAAAAACAGATCCCGTTGACCAGGACATGCGGTAGATTGCAGGTTGTAAAACCAAATAGAAAGTCATTACAGTGGTGGGCAAAGGGCACAGCCGTGCGCTGGGGGTGCCACGGGGATCCGTGCTAGAAGGGGCTCAGGACGCCCCATGAGACGGAGGGCAGCACTGCCAAGGTTCTGTCCACGCAGCCCTGGGCTCCTGCACTGAGATCCTCCCCTATGCACAGACCACAGGCGGGGAGCGACAGAGGATTTACTGCCACTTAGGCAATAGGTCTATTTAGAAACACGTTCCGACCGGCTTATCAGGGTACTCGTACATCACACACATATTGAGCTGTATTCATTTGGGGTTCGGGTTGCTTTAACCAAAGACTTTCCTGGGAGGCATGCCAGGGTATGTTTTCTGGAACAAGTCCACTCTCCTGTCTCATTCTCCACCTTCTGCTCCAGCAGAGGGCAGAGTCGCCCTGTCAGAAGCAAGCCCAGCCCCGGGGGTGTTGCGGTGGGGGGTGGGGGAGGGGCGGGGGGTGCAGTTTGTACAGAAGGAGTCCAGGGAGAAGGACCAGAAAAGCACAGACATGAATGAATGGTCATCCTGTAAGGCAAGTATGTCAAACTCAAAGGCTAACACGGGCCAAATAAGGTTTAAGTTTCTGTGGGCCGCAAAAAAACAAAAGCTTCAATTTTCATAGAAATGTAGGTTGATTTCAAAAAGTATAGTATTAAAAAAAAAAAAAAAAAAAAAGCAAGAGCAATGAGAAAATTAATGTTTCCTTCCTGACACTTGGCATCTCTTCTCTGCTACTCTCTTTCCTACTTCAGAGGAAATCTTGTTTGCAGTGATTACTTTCAAAATTGACCCAAGGTGAATGTCAGTAATTCTGGATCTGACTGGAGACTTATCTCCTTTCATAATCGTAAATAACTGCTCACACTGTTGTATTGTCTGGGCCGCAAAAATATTGGTTGTGGGCCACATGCGGCCCGCGGGCCATGAGTTTGACATGCTTGCTGTAAGGTGACTGTGGGGATACTTCCCGGAACTCCCAGGACAAAAGACTGGGAGCAGGACCGAAAGGAGTTGAGTTCAAGGGCCCTGGTGTGCAGTGCCTCAGTTTCCCAGCCTGGCAGATGAGCCGAGGAACGAATCCTTTCCCAGGCACCTGTGAGTAAAACCGTTTTACAGGCCCCAGAGAGCGCCGTGGACAGCAGAGCACTGGAGGGGCAGCCACAGAGGCCTCGGCCAGCCCAGCCAGGAGCAGAAGGAAGGCATCTCCCAGCCTCCTTGCTCTGCCTGCGGCTGCACCTTCCCTCCCCGCCTCCTTCCCCGGCTCCCTCTCTGCGTGCACTCCAGTCCTCACCCTTTCCCTCCTGTCTTCCTTTGGCTCCCTTAGCTCCCCTCTGCAGCTCCTGGCCTCCTGGGAGAAATAAAAGCAAAACCCAAAACAACGCCTGTGGGGGAAATCACAGCAGCTGTTTCCCCCTCTTCTGTCCTCTCCTTGGGAGGTGGCTGCGAAGTTCAGGCTCGCTGCCAGCCATGGGGGGAGCTTTGCTTTCCAGTCTGTGCACCTCGTTTTGTCAGCCTCTGCATACCACACCCCAAACAGCATGGCCCCATCTATCACAGGAAAGAAGGGGGGAGGGAAGGAAAAAAAAAAGAACTCGCCACCTTGGTCTCCCATAATGAATGATGGGTGTGGGCGTCTCTTGTCCGCCTCAGCACTGTCCCTGCACCTCCACCTGCCATGAGGAACCCCGCTGGGCTGCAGGGACCCTGCCCCCCACTACTGTCCCCAGTGCTCCTGTACCTGCAATTTCCATCCATCAGGCTTTCTTCTGGGAAGGACCGATGGAATCGGGGTCCTCTTGATTGTGGCTATTTACAGTTCTGTTCACCTCTGCATACATTCACTCTGACACAGATGCCAGACCCTGGCTCTCACGTAGTCTCCCACTGCCCGTTGCACAGGTGCTTACAACATGGGGCTCTCCCTTCCCCCTGCCAAAGCTCTCCTACACACTAGACAGACAGACAGACACACACACACACACACACACACACACACACACACACACACACACACCAGCACACAACACTCTTCTACTTCCCTGAACCCTGTGGGTGCATGTGATTTAGTCTAACTCCATTAGATATCAGAGGAAACATCCTTATTCACTTGGTCAATCAGTCAGCAAATATATATACATATATGTATGTATATATTGCATCCCTACTGTGTGCTAGGGGCTGAGTATACAAATAAGAACATGCCAGGATGCCTGACTGTTGCATGGCCAAAGGCAGGGTGTGTGTGGGACATGCTGAAGCTTTCCAGGTTGAAATGCACATCAGACACACTTGTGGGTAGCTCAGTTGGTTGGCACATTATCCCATGCACCAAAATGTTCAATCCGGTCTGGTCAAATACCAGAGGCAACCGATGATGTTTCTCTCTCACATCCATGTATCTTTTCCCTCTTTCTTCTCTCTCTCTCTCTCTCTCTCTCTCTCTCTCTCTCTCTCTCTCTCTCTCAAAAATCAATAGAGAAGCATGTAAAACACTACATTTTATAAAGACACCCCCTACACACACATGCAGAGTAATCAAAATGAGTTCCACGGCTTTTATTGTTGTGTAACCTGAGGGTCATTACTGGGAGTGGCTGGGAGGATCTGAGTAGGAAACTGATGTAAAAACCTGGCTAGGTGATCAGCACATTTTTAAGCAAGGCCTCCCATCTGGGTCATCCTGGGAACTGGAGTACCTGGCTGGGTACACATTGTTCTAAACAGGTCAGGCGTGTGCTCGGCTGGGCTCTGAGGGGTCGCTGCTGCCCACAGGAGGTCAGATCAAGGAGAAACTGAGAGCACTGGCCAGACCACCCCCTGGGGGCCATGCCAGCCTGTGCCCTGGGGACAGAGATTAAAGTTGTTTACCCAGATTAAAAATCTGGGGTGGGAGGGATTCAGTAAGGAAGGAAGGCAGGCAGGCATGTGGCACCATAGCAATAATGACTGAGTTATTCCCCAGTTTACATGCAGGACTGTGAGGCCTGCTCAGTCCACAGCCTAAGGCCCCAAGCTGCTCAATGAGAGCAGGACTGGGCCTGTGGCAGCCCCTCTCCAGGAGTCCCAGCCTCGGTAACCAGGTCCTGCTCCGCCTCTGGTGCTGGCTTGGCTGGTGGCTGAGCTCAAGGCCCTGGACGAAGTACAGGGATGTGAGGAGGGATTCGTGCATGCAGACACCTAAGTCTGCAGTGAACGGTTGGGGTGGCCTTGCTTGCCACTCAGGGTGTCAGTGCCTGGAGGACCGCCCTGGAGGACCTGCCCTGCAGCTGGGCCTCAGTGGCCACCAGCTGCCCCGCCGCAGGTATGCAGACCCCTCTGGATTGGCGGGCCCACTGTGCACATAGCATGGTTTCTGGGAAGGACCAGCGGCAGGCCAGTTCCCTAGTGCTTCTCAAGGAGAAGTGGCTTTAGGTCCCACCACGGCCCTGGCCCCCATGCCTTCAGGTGGCCCTGACCGGCTTCCTCCATGCCAGCTCCACGCAATGGACCACAGACACCCTGTAAGCGGAGCTCTTATCAGTGGGTCTTCAGTGAGACTTCCAGGGACATATTTAGGTTTAGAAGAGACAGCAGGTTTGTCTCCATGAAAACATTTTTGTGGGAAGCACAGAGATTTACCTACCCCCTCACCCTCTGCAGAACTTCCCTTCTGTCTGCCCCCCGTCTCCCCGAGTCGTCCTGTGCCCTTGCAGTCCCTCTGTCCTTGCTCGGCGGTGCATTTTATAGGAAGCTGTAAAGTTTGATGACAGCCTTCCTTGTCAACGCGGCCCTCGCGCTGCCCTCCGTGATATACGGCACCGACCCTCCCTCTGGCACTGAGCAGCCTCATCGCTGATGAGGGGGAAGAGGCAGAAAGAGGCAAAGGGGAGAGGGAAGACCAAGACGCAGCAAGGCTGACGGGACAGGCACAGGGGGGAAGGAGGAGAGTCCTATGAGAGAGAAGCCCAGCGAGGAGGAACAGGGGAAATGGGAGGGAGGAGAAACACATGCAGGCTGCTCATTCTCTTGGGTTCTTTTGGTTTCCTGTTGGATGAGTGTGTGTGTGTGTGTGTGTGTGTGTGTGTGTGTGTGTGTGTGTCACAAGAAACCAGGAATCCTATTCTGAGCAGCACCGTGAAAAGCTCCCAACCGGGAGAGATTCTGAGCAGGGCCAGATTCAGCCTCGATAAAGAAACTGACCAAGACTGGGTCCGGAGGCCTCCTGGGAAAGGGCTGCCATCTGTCTGTCCATCCTGCACGAGGCGTCCACGCCAAGCACCCTGGGAGGGCTCCGGTCTGCTCAGGGCACCCCTGGGTCTCCAGGTCAGGAACTCCAGGCCAGAGAAGCCAGGCCCTCAGCCCAGGTCCAGAGGGACCCTGGTGTTTCCCGGCAGATGAGGCACAGCCTTAGGCTCCCTTAACAGAGTCACGAAGCCTGACAGTAGGTGGCTTTGGCGGAGTCGGAGTTCAGGTTCTTTGTTATAAATATTTGGTCCCATGAAAACCACGTTGAGTTGACTTTACCAGCCCCCGGGGAGACTGATGCGCTGACCTCAATAAAAGCCATTGGAAGACAATGTTACAGACACTCCAGAGGGAAAGCCACGCACGCACGCCGCTCCAGGAGTCCTGCCCACCAAGAGGTGTCCCTCTGGGCGCCCTCCCGTCTCCCACCATCCCATTCAGCCTCCAGCAGCGATCGCCTTTAACCCCAACTCTCAGCTCTGGCAGGATCCGAAGCGCCCCGTCTCGGATCTCCCTAAAGAAACTGGCACGTGGCCACTGGCCCTGGGCGAGGCCTGCTGCTCAGCCCGCAGCTCCTAACACGAGGCTGGGCCACGGCCGCCCTGAACGCGGTCTTCAGCGCCCGCAGCACTCTCCCCACGTCGCAGATTAATAGGCGGTTCAGATGCTCTCCTTTCAGCGTCGGGCAGAGAGGCGGGGGCCGCAGTGAATGCCAGCCCACGGTGTCTGGGCTATTAAATATGTCTGCAGAATGCAGGTAATTTGTGTTTCTGCTTTGTGCAATTGACACTAATGGCACATGCATAACACAGAGCCATCTTCCAAAACACACGTCCAAGGAATGTATTTACCAAGCACAAAGGCGAGGAGCCGGAGAATGGAACCCTGAGGATAACATGTTTGCGGGAAAGCGATGCACTCAAGTTATTATGTATGAAAACGCTTGGCAACATTGTCAATCTAGGCTCTTTAGCGAAAGAGGATGAACCGGAGGGGTGGGTCTGCCAGCTGGAGTAGAGGGACGGGGAGCTATGTGAGGATGGAGGTTCGACGTGGGAAAGGGAGATGAAATGAGAACTAAAGCTTTTGAAGCAGGATTTCAGAGAGGACCAGGAGGGGATGTCATAGGTCAAAAGGGGGGAATGGCGAGAACAGAGCGTGGGATAGGATCCTGTAAGGGACCAGCTCTCCACCTGTATTCCCTGTGCTCCCTGGTCCTTTTACTTCAATAAATGGAGCCATTCATTTTCCATTTAGGTTCCCATCTCCTTCATTCCATCATGCCCCTGATGACCGAGGAGTCCTACACATAACTCGGATTTTTTTCAGTATTCCGTGTTTTCTACGACAGAATCAACTGTTTGTTGCTACTGATTTACGCGTTTGGTTTATATTTTACTTTCCCTACTTGGACCTTGATGTTGGTTTGTGTTGTCAGAGCAGGGAATTAACACCATGACCCTGATTTTATATACAAGGCAAGTGCGGTCCTGGGAAGAATGGCGAAGGCGCCATCACGGGAGATGATGAAGGTGAACCGCAGTCCTGTCTTCAACACGGGACTCAAACCACTGGCTTTCCCTACTTTTCTCCCGTGAACACTGCAAACCTGAAGAGTGTCAAGCCAGAGGAATGTGCCAAGGGGGTCACTCAAAGATTTTGATAGCAGCAAAGGTGTCAAAATGATCAATACAAGCTATCAGATCATCACAAAGTAATAGTGTACATGCTTACACACATAGCCCCCTCCCCACCCACACACCACAGAAAATCGATTTTCACCCAGTCTCTTCTAATCTGGCTCAGCCTGTAGTAGCCCAGTCAGATTCTGTCAAGGTGTGGCTGGGGGTTTAGACAACAAATAGCTGGTAAAGAGGATGTCCCATCTGTGGAAAATCTAGAAAAGTGTGGAAAGCTCTCTTTTCTTGCTGCTTCGTCTCTCTCTGCGAGACTAGAGGACTGGGTGGCTGTGAATCCATGCCTGTGGCTCTGAGAGTGGGGGGAGAATAGCATATGAAGAAAGAAAGGAATAATCAACACAGATGATCTGTCCAATGGGCTGTACAAAATTCTATCTTAAAAGTAGCCAGAGGTCTGACTCCCTATGTGGGGTGATTAAAAATGTCCCCGTTGCCTGGTCAGCGTGGCTCAGTGGTTGAGCGTCCACCTATGAACCAGGGGGTCACAGTTCGATTCCCGGTCAGGGCCCATGACCGGGTTGCGGGCTCAATCCCCAGTGTGGGGCGTGCAGGAGGCCGCTATCAATTGTTCTCTCTCATCATTGATGTTTCTATCTCTCTCTCTCCCTCTCCCTTCCTCTCTGAAATCAATAAAAATATATTTTAAAAAATACTATTGTTGCCCACAAAGAAGACCCTATATAAGACTTTCTCGACAACCTATGGCCTGCCTACAGTAGGAAACAAAAGCCAGCAGCCAGGGTCTTGCGGGCCTCAGCCCATTATTTCCATGGAGATCTAGGCTCAGCCAGGCGAGCCGAGTGTTGTCTCCTCTCCTCACTCCTGCTCACTTCCCTTTTATCTTCTCCAACTCCATCCAAGCCCACATGCCCCGGGGAGAAGGGAAGCAGGCTGGTGTTCTTTCACAATCCTTCTTGGTCCCACGGACTGAGAGGGCCCCAGGAGCACGCCACGTGCATTTGAGAACGCCCTTAGCTCCGATCTGTTTTAAAGCCAGAGCTGTTCAACACGTGCAGAACGAAAGCAGCAGCATAAAACGGAGGGAGAGACAAAGAGAGGGTTTTTAAATCATCTGCTGAGCTGTAAAACGGAGCCACGACCATAGGAAAAGGCAGGCAGGGCCCCGATGTGGCCGATTCCACAGTGCAGGAGGACTCACAGAATCTTTCTTCTCGATTTCCCATCAATATCCCTGCTCTGCAGCTCTGACGGGGGCTCTTTTATTGAAACGTATATTCTTCATAGAGCATGTGATGAATCCTTGAGTGCTGAGGCCCAGTCAGCCCTGTGTGTGACTCTGGCCCCTGGAGGGAGAATGTCGTCTGGACCATCAGAGCCACCTTTGAATGTCGTCCTAGCTCTGCCCTTCGGTGGCTTTAGTGCAGAAATCCCTCATTGCCCATCAGAGATGGCTCTTTGGTGGACAGTAGTGATGCCACCAGACCAGGGGACTACCAGATCGTTTCCATTGTGACCAGAAACCCCGTTTCAGCATGGGATGGCAAAGGCAACCAATGTAATGCCTTAACCTGCACTGACTCCTCACCAGCTGCTTCTTGCCTTGACTGAAGGGTAAGAAGGTTAATTATTCCAAGGCTCGTCTTTGGACTTCAGGGACCATAGCATGGCTGCTGGGAAGAGGTGGAGGGACTGGTCTGGCTAGCCCCAGGCTTTGGAGGACCACAGTGGTCATGAATTTGGCTGCTGCTCCAGCTGAAATCTTTGATATCGGAAGGGTCCCTCATGAGGTCAAGCATGCATTTCCCCAAATTCCAACACCAGGAGCACAGCTTGCAGGAAACAGTGATCCTGAACTCTGCACAGCGTGCCCTGGGCGACATAACCAGCCCCGGCGGTATAAGCCTCGGGAACGGATGGTCCCAGCAGAGACCACACACGAGCATCTTCTGCCCACAGATCCAGCTGTAAGGGAAGACCGCACAGCTATGGCATCTGGGAGTATCGAGTGCCTCTGGGAACCAGCCCCAGACCCTGCAAGAAGGTAGAGGACCAGCTGATGCCTAGTGGGGAGGCTATGTCTGTTTATTAGCAGGAAATGGGAGTCACCCATGGGTGAGAGGATACCTTTTCATCCATTGGCAATTGGAGAATGAGCTTGAAAAAAAATGAGGCAGGCTAGGGGAGAGGAGCTCCTACTATATACTATCTCCACTCCTCTCCCCTCCTACCCCCACTCACCCCCTTGAGGACATCATCCTTAAAATATATTTCATTTCACAGCTGCATTATGGTACCACAAAATCCTGGGAATCCAATTTAAGAACAGATTACCTCCTCACTTACTTCATTTGAAGCAATTACATGTTAATTTTCATTGAAACCAGCCTAATGCATACCAATCTGATGCTGCAATCTCATTTGAATACTTAAGGGAACATCCACCGGTTCGGGGCTCCAGAGATTTATATTTAAAGGGCCACTTCATCATCCTTTTCATCGGTGGACTCGGGGCTATTCCAGGTCCCTCCCACAGCTCCTCGGGTCTCATGGTGAAAGAGCTGATCCGCTTGCAGCCAACAGCGCAAAGCTGTCCTTGGAGAAGAAGCAGGGTCTGGGGCTTCCATCTCTTCTCTGCCATTTCGCCATGTGTGATTGCACTGAGGACGCCTCCCCCTTGCTTTGCCCACCTTGCGGAGTCCAAATCCCTTCTGCGCCATCCGGCCAGGGAAGGGCGAAGGTCAATGCCAAGCCCCAGCCCTTTCTCAGCCTCAATCTGCAGTGGCAATCTACAACCACCTCCGATTGTTGATTACTGCATATTGTATTCCCAGCCATTCACCTAAGGAGGAAATAGCTTTCTAGACAAGCTCTGTGCATTGATTTGAGCTACTGGTAATTAATAATGCTCAGGGACTTTGAAATCAGCTGGTCTTTTAGTTTTAGAATAGGAACCTGTGTTGTGTGTGTGTTTTTTTTCTTTTTTAAAAAAAGGCTTGTCTGCTTAGTTTATGCATTTAAACTAAAGAAAATTATGTCTGAAGCTACAATTTAATTAGATTATAAGGCTGTAAAGGACCCGGGACTATTGTGAAGATGCTGTATAAATGTGTTCTATATTATGTTGCAATTAATCCACACTGACATGGAGGCCGGCAGATGGGAGTGACAAGATTGATCTCATTCAAGATAGTCCAGCGTCGCTGGTTGAAAATCGGCCCAAGTTGTTCTGTTTTGAATTAGAAAATCGGGGTGTGGGGACGGTCAGGAACTAGACAGATACCTACAGCCGTTGGCTAGGTCTGGCCGTGAAGCAGGACAGGTGTCTAGAGGATGTATCACTCTGTGGGAGGCATGTTCACTGAGCCCCACTGTGTGCCTGCTCGTACAATGAACATTTTTGAACAATGACAAGGCCCTGTTCTTGTGGAGCTTTCACACACACACAAATTTAAACAGAGAAGCAAACGCATCAGGTGATGAGTGTGCAGTGGAGAAAAATAGTGAGTGTGAGGAGGACAAGAAATGCGGACAGTGATACTATTTCACTATTGTATCATGACTGCATCACAATGGCCAAGAAGAGTAGAGCCCATTGCCCCAGGATTTTCTTCCTGGGAGGGATCCAGAGGCCTTGAGGACTGTTTCTTCGTGTGATTCGTGTGAGTTACACTAATGATGGTAATGGTTTATGTATCACTGTAATTTCAAAGCCCCAGGCCAAATCACAGCCCCCACTCCTGGCAGTATTGACTTGTAACTTTTCCCACCAGTAAAGCTTAAAAAAAAACCAAAGGATCTTATGTGATACTAGAGGTCTGGTGCACGACATGGGGTCCCTCAGCCAGCCTGTGCCCTTTAGCAGTCCGGGAGCCCTCGGGGGATGTCCGACTGACGGCTTAGGCCCGCTCCCCATGGGTTCCCGCTACTGTCGCTGCATCAGGCTGGCTTGTGGCTGAGCAGCGCTCCCCCTGTGGGAGCACACTGACCACCAGGGGGAAGCTCCTGCATTGAGCGTCTGCCCCCTGGTGGTCAGTGCACATTATAGCGACCGGTCGTTCCGTTGTTTGGTCGATTTGCATATTACCCTTTTATTATACAGGATTATTATATAGGATGGCCAGTAAGCTGGATCAGGAGGCACACACAGATCACGGAGAGGGGTCCACGCTCACGGGGCCCCAGAGGGACACCTGACACACCTTCCTGATCTTTTCAACCTCAATAACAGAAACAACAAAAATGGTGTTTCTTTCCCTTATAAAGAGCTTGGCAGATAGGCTTTTTGTCTTCATGTAGCAAAAGTGAATACAATTTGCATTGCCAGAGGGTTTACTAGACTAGCAGGAAATGGTTGCAACACAAAGGAACGACAGTTTAAAATCTAATGAAAATTCGTCTAACGCCGCATTTGAATGAATGTGAGTTGCTCAGAAACTGTGGACTCCCATGCTCATGGGGGCTGAGAGCTTTCTGCCTTGCTCAGTCCCTACCAGGAACCATCTCCCCTCCTGAGAAGACAGGAGCCTACACTCTACACTGTGCTGTGTGGACACCTGTCCTGTAACCCCGCTCATCACCACACTTCCCTTTCTCGCTAAACCTGCAGTTCACTCACTCACAGGATTTTAATTAACTGTGTTACTTTTCATCTTCAGGTCAGCAAATGAGGACGGCAGCAGGGAAAAGGGCTGAGCCATTGGTTGCCCGTGGTGAAGAGAGGTTTATAGCTCAGGCGACCTCAGCGGGCTTGTGCTTTGGCGGGATCACTTGCATTCCCCTGGTGTATGATAGTTTCCCAGACCTGGGCGCCCGTTCACTCAGCACCCGTCTGTGCAGGCACTGAGCTAGCTGTCCCTTCCAGTAACCCTAATGCCAGTGAGGGCGTGAGGTGGTGACCATGATGAGGACAGTCAGTGCAGGTTGCTTGGAGTCCAGCAAAAGGGCGTGGCCATCTGCACATCTGTCCCCTTGTTTAGGTCCTCTGCTCTCTGCTCTGTAGGCAAAGCACCACATTTCCATCATTTTCCAGGCATCCTTATCCTCTGGCTCTGATAGAAAGGCAGGAGGTAGGAGAAGGCACCTCCTCTTCTGTTTGAGTGGCATCTAAGGCAGGGGCTGTGTCTCCCAGGGACTCCACTCGTCCCTGCACACTGCGGGGCCTGCTGACTGGGCCTCAAACCAGTGCTTGACGGGTGTCCCTCCAGCTGCGGAGATGTGTGTGGCCGCGGAGGAGAAAAGTATAACCAGCTACGTTTAACCTCTTGGTTGCCTTGCCATCCCCTGCTTGGCTTCTCTGCTCTTCCATCACCTCCTTCATCCGTGTAACCAGTTACTGATATAGGAAGAGTGGTTTCTCACTGGTTCAGGCACCGAATGCAGATTGAGGAGGGAATAAAAGTACTCAAAGGTACTCTGAGACCACACCTGAGCTGAATGCGGAAGCAGCTGCAGCAGTGAGCCTAGGATGGACAGGGCTCAGTGCATCCAGCAGGAGGAGGAGTATTTGCAAAGGCACATGGAGGTCGCTTTGTTTGGTGCACCCAGCCCCACTGCACGGAGGACCTTCACTGTCTAGAGGCCATGGAGGGGCTGAATTCAACCACCTTTGCGGTGATCATTTAGAATGATCTGTGTTTCCAAGGCTCCTAGAAGGTTTGAGTGCTAATCAATGGAGGGGGAGGAATGCAGCAGCATCGTTTTATAAATTAAATACGCGTTAGAACAGCAAGGGCAAGTGGTCGAGGAAACAGTTAAGTCACAGCATCTGCAGTAGATCCTGGGCCCAGTGCTGGCATCCCAGGCCGCCTGGGGCTCCCATACCAACCACACTGGATTGACATCAGCCGGAGGGATGGCTGTATCTCTCTGTGCAAAAACAAGTCACCTACTCCTTCAGACACACCCACCTGAAGTTGTATAGGAAAGTGTGACATATGCCTACCCTTCGCTCTACCTACAGGGCAATACAACCCAAGGTCCCCAGCCCTGGAGTTGACAGACATTAGGGAAGAAGACCGCTGGGCACCCGCAGAGGTGAGCTTTAGTATGAAAGACCTTCAGAATGTTCCACTGATCAATGTTCAATAATTACTGGGTGACCTTGAGCAAGGCAAACTACCTTTCCGGGCTCAGGTCTCCTCTTCTTAAAGACGCTAAATTAGAGGATCTCCAAGCCTTCTCCTTTGATTATCTATTCTTGTAGTTGGGGATTCAAGAGCAAACTTCAATTCCCCACACTCTCTCTACCTACAGTGTGATGGATGTGTTCCATGCAAAGGCAGAGAAAGTGGAAAGCAGTGCGTGGGGAAGCAGGGGGGGGCAGTGAAGAGAAGAGAAGCAGGGATTCCAGAAGGCTGTGCTTTTGATGAGGGTGATATTATTTTTGGAAAAATAATTTTACTTCATTTAGAAGGTCTAATATGGGCATCTGAGCAAGGCAACAGACCAAGGGCCCTGCGTGTCCCCCTGTGGCGGGCGGGGAAGGGGCCTGTACTAAGGAAGAAGTGGGCGCAGGGACCTGGTAGGGGCAAAGCTCTGCGCGGGCGGAGATGTGCTTAAACCCATGGGGCTCGCTCTGCAGGGAGCAGCTGCCTTGACACACGCCGTGTACAACACTTGCTCTTCATTTTAAACACATTTGAGATGTCATGTCTAAAGCAAGATAAGACCTTTTCAATAACTTTCCATATTTACGCCGCTTTCTTTCTTTTTTTTTTTTTTAAAACAAAAGCGTGTGTCTGAATAAAAACGCGTCTTCAAAGGCCGCCTTTTAAAGAATCCACGGGACAGAGGAAAACGTGAGGATGATGAAATAAGTTCAACTGCACAGGATAAAAAAAAAAAAAATCGTGCCACCACATGAGTGAGAATGACGCGAAAAGGGACAAAGAGGCTGGGGGCTGGTGAGAAAGGGCGCAGCGATGGAGAAATTGGATAGCAGGAGGCAGCTGTCAGGACGGGGCTGGAGTCCTGCGCCTGATGTCCACTTCAGACTCCTTCCCTGCCTCCCAGCTCTTCCCGGGAGCTGACAAGTCAATGAACCCCAGGAGTGCACGGAGTCCCTGCAAGCGCGGCTGCACTCAGAAGGTGACTGCTAACGTGACCTCGGGGTACACACTCGCTGCCTCTCAATCACTTCCAGGTCAAACTAGCTTCACTGACAACTCAAGAGATGAAGCAAGGCATGCCCTTAACTCAGTGGTCGGCAAACTCATTCGTCAACAGAGCCAAATACCAACAGTACGACGATTGACATTTCTTTTGAGAGCCACATTTTTTAAACTTAAACTTCTTCTAACACCACTTCTTCCAAATAGACTCGCCCAGGCCACGGTATTTTGTGGAAGAGCCACACTCAAGGGGCCAAAGAGCCGCATGTGGCTCGCGAGCCGCAGTTTGCCGACCACTGCCTTAACTGCCTGGTGCAGAACACAGCTCTGGGAGTGGAGGAGGCCACGCCTCTGTCCTGCTCTCAGGCCCCAGGCTGGGATAGAGGTTCTGCAGTCAGAGGTCCCTGGGGTGTGGGCTAATGGTGTGTGCGTGCAAGGCGGGGCACCCAGTGCACGCCCGAGCTGTCCGGGCACTGCCAACGGAACGCAAGCAAACACTTGTTTCGATTGTTAGGGTTCGCAGATCTCAAGGAGCCACAGAAGGAAATCGGTGCTCGGTGCAATGGGCTGGCGTTGAGCTGAAGAGCATTCAGGTCATGGTGTTGAGTTAAGTAAGATGGCTTTCCTCTTTGTGATCTCTGGATGGAAATACTATTTAAATGCAAATCACAGAGGCATTTATTACAACCATGGTTATGATTCCAAAGTTATTTAAAGAGCAAGTCACCGGATGAATATCTTACCAACCACCCGGGTGAAGTGGCTCAGTGCGGTGGGCACGGCCTGCATCGCTACAGGACACAGCAAGCAGAGAGCCGCTCTTGCCCTTCCTGGGGCCGGCAAGAAGGCAACTGGCATCACGTGCACAAAAAAGACATCCAGCCCCTGCCAGTTTGGCTCAATGGATAGAGCGTCTGCCTGTGGACTGAAGGGTCCCGGGTTCGATTCAGGTCAAGGGCACATGACCGGGTTGCGGCTTGATCCCCAGTGTGGGGCATGCTTTCCTCGGTCTGAAAGCATAGAGGATGGTCCACTAGGCCCAGCAGCAATCCGAGCGCCTTCCAGGGATTTTCTGGAGGTGACAGGACCTCCTCTGGCTGTTTCACAAACTGTGACGGAAGGAAGATTATCCTGGTAATCTTTGAATATGTTGAAATAATTTAAAGTCTTATTATTTAAAATTATGCATGTTTTTAATATTTTATTTTATTATTAATTTGTGTTAATTCTCACCCAAGGATATTTTTTTTCCATTGATGTTTAGAGAGAGTAGAAGGGAGGGAGGGAAGGAGAGGTAGAGAGATATCAATGTGAGAGAGAGACATTGATTGGTTACCCCCCCGCCCCCCCCCCCCCGCCACCCGCCACATGCTCCCTGACCTGGGTGGGACCAAACCCAGTTACATGCCCTTGACCTGACTGGGAATTGGACCTGCAACTACTCTAACCACTGAACAACACAAGCCAGGGCTATATTTTAAAATATAAAAAGAGTCACTATTGTTTCATTCAAAGCTAGCCTGAAAAGAAGCGGGGGATGTAGTTGATTAGTAGGCGTTTCCCCTAAATTGGGAGACTGTTATCCCTTAAACATATAAAAGGACATGTTTGTCAGGTCCTGTAATGTTTGTTAGACTAACACATGCATTCAGGTCCAGCCTGCCCTCCGAGAGCCTGGGGTTAAGGATGGAGAGCAGGTCTCTCTAACGCCTTCCTCGCTAATGGAAGGCTGCACGTCGGGTCAGGTCAAAGTTGCCCACACTGCACGTAGCGGCGTGGGCTGTCCAGTGAGAGTCCGATTCTCCTGCTGTGGACTGGGCCGGCCATGCCCATCCCCAGACTGAAATGTCATTTTATATCAATTCGGAAGCACTCGAGGAATTTTCTACAAAGTCCCATTATTTACTAAGTGAATGGTTTCTGAAAATTTATTATTTTCCTTTTGCAGTCCTCTCCCCGTAGGTCAGTTGCAGCCTTTCTACAGCTTGTCTTTCAAGATGGATAACAACGTGAAATGGTAAAGGCACACTGGTTTCTTTCATTTACCACTCAGCGCCTTAGCGTGGATGGGTCACATGATGCAAGGCCACTTCCATCGCGGTCTGTTGCCGATGCATCTCTCTGCGCAGCATTGTCTCAGCCTGGGCCGCTGCTAACCAGAACGCACCCCAGAAAGAAGGCCACGCATCGGGAGATGAGAAGGAAAGGGGGAGGCGTGATGAATAGCTCGGCCTGCATTCCAGACAACTGGGAGGCAGAGTGCCAGGGAGGAGTGACCTGCGGTTGGGTGGTTGAGCAGCTACTCACAATCTGAGTCATTTCTGTTGAAACAAGTGAAGTTTCCCTCTTCCTTTGCCAGAATGCCTATGTTAGCATCAAACGCTTCCTTCTGCTTCAAGCACGAATCGCGGACAACCTTGCCAGCAGAAGCAAACGTGTGCTAAGAATTTTTATTAATAATCTTGATTGTGGAGACAGACTCCAATCCCAGTTGGTGTTGCCTGGCTGGATAAGCATTCTGTCTAACCTATTAAGGGATCTCGATAGGAAAGTCATTCAGTGGGAGAATATGAAGCCTCCTGCTTCTTTTTCCTTGAGTTGACGTCTGAGGCACCTACAACTCTTTTCAGAAGGTCAGTGCATTAAACACCCTCCAATATCTCTAAAAGAATTTACATCGTAAACGTAGGAGGCCGTGGCTCTGAGGAGCGCCTGGCTCGCTCAGGAAGGCAGAAGGCACAGCATTAAGAACTAGATATCATTTCCCGGTTCATCCCTGTGCTTAAATCTCCAGGCTGTGTTAAAGCTGTATTCAAGCTTATAAAAAGGAGTTCAGGATAATATGTTCCTCCCGTTTACCTACTCTGCTCTATGGAATTTAGATTTATAGTATTCTACCCCCAATTTTTCCAACAAAAAGAGATAGAAAGGAGAAAGAAAGTCAACAGGTCTTAAAAACTTTAGGTGGATAATAGAGGCATATATATTTTGCATATATGCATGTTACGTAGGGTGCTGCCAAAATATGTACACATATTTTGAATGATCATAATAATTCCAATGGGTTAGAGCTGAAAAGAAAGAAATAGCAATTGAGCTATAAGTTGTTTAAGTGTGTATACATTTTTGGGGAACACCCTGTATCTATATTTTCAGGGGACACACACACAGAAAACTTCAAGGACTACCTACCATATTTTCACTTTTCTTGTAACACAAAGTGAGAATTCAACATCCCAGTTTTCCTCTTCAGGAAGATCACTTTTGAATGTCATTTATATGAATACAGAAATTCAAGAAACAGCTCTGTATTTACTCATTTAAATCTTCAAAATAGATCCAGAAATAATAGAACAAATATGTAGAAGTGGGACTTTATTCCTCTTTCCTTGTTCCTCCCAGCCCTGCCATCTTCCCTGCTTCCAACCCACCCACACGTTTTGGATAAACATTAAATAATTAAAAATGTCCAAGTTAAAAAATGTCCAAAGTCTCTTCGATTTCTTCTTGTTCCCTAATTTCAACTAAACATGACTATGCTTAAAAACATTGGCGGTAAAGTCATTTCGCCAAAAATGGATGACATTAAACCCCAGGCCAGCAGCACAAGAGAAATAAGGAATATACTCGTCCATGCCCGCAGTCCACACGGTCACACGTCAGCCACAGGCTGACAGTCAGCCCTCCAGAGAGGCAGCTGCCCTTGATGGAGAGAAGGCATGTAGGAACTTTGAAGGGCATACTATTTCCTAAGTTTGTCAGGGCTAGGAAAACCAAGATTATGGGGGAAGGAGTTCATTCCATATCTATTCAGTCATTCATTCACTTAGTGAATACCTGCCAAGCACCAAGTTATAGCCAGGCACACTTCTAGGCTCATGGGGTACAGCACGCAAAAGACAAGAGTCCCCATCCCCTGCTGGCTGGAAGGGAGAGACTCTAAATCAAGGTGTGAGTTTATTTCAGAGAGCAGTGTGTGCTCTGAAGACCACTCGCTGGGCAAAGGACTAGAGATTCATAAGTGAGTTGACTAGATGGCTGGGCAGGGGAGCGGTGTTCTGTCTTTGGGGAAGTCCATTTTGAGGAGATGACATTTGTCCTGAAATCTAAATAGTGGGCAGGAGTTAGCCAAGGGCAGGTCTGGGGACAGCAGAGGGGAGAACGATGCAAATGTGCTGAGAAAGGAGAGAATCTGGGTTCATCCACAAGCAGAGGCCAGTGCAGCTGGCTCGGTGGGGCCAGTAGAACTCTGTGAGCCTCAAGGGAGAGACGCAGGCAGGGGCCAGATCTACAGGACCTGACACCGTGGTAAGGAGACAGGACTTTAAGTGTGGAGAGTTTGGTCTAAAGGGTTCTAGGCAGAGAAGCTACATGGTCTGATTTATGTCATAAAAAGATGTCTTTGAGTTCTTTCTGAAGAACAGAGTGGCAGGAATTATCAAGGTAGCAAGGGGGCCAGTTAGGAAGCTCAGGTAGTTATGTCATTTTTCACGATAGTGGGTTTAATTAGAAGCTGTGGAGATGAAGATCAAAGTAGGGACTAGGGTTATATTTTGGAAGTCAACTCAGCAAAACTTGTGGGTGGGTTGGAAGCAGGGAAGATGGCAGGGCTGGGAGGAACAATGAAAGAAGAATTAAGTCACACTTCCACATATTTGTTCTGAGCAATGGTAGGCATATAGCACAGGATTAAAAAAAACACACAACACAATAATTTTCTGTTAGACATGTATATACAATGGCCTGTTGGAATCACCCCTTGATTTTTTTTTTAATTTGATTTGAGAGAGAGAGAAGAAGAGAGAAGGAGAGAAAAATCAATCAGTTGCCTCCCAAATGTGCCCTGACTGAGGATCGAACCTGCAACCAGGGTATGTGCCCTGACCTGGGAATCAAACCAGCAACCCTTCTGTGCATAGATGATGCTCCAACCAACTGAGTCACACCAACCTCAGTGTAAGTTTGCATGGGACTGATCATCAAATCATCATTCCTGTAAGTCTGGGGGTCGGCAGAGAGGTCAGGGCAAAGATGTGAATTCACGAAAGAGATCTTGAGAACATATGCACAGCTGGGGTACAAGGACACGGGGTTCAGCCTGTTAGCATGCATGCTAACCTTCAAGCAATGTCCAGTGAAGTTGGACAAAGAAAATGAGGGGTGTGAAATGGCATGGCGACTACGAAAATTGGGAGCAATGAGAACGTATTATAGGTTACTGCGTAGTCTTTAATTCCTGTTGAGAAAGTATACGTAGATCATTGATTTGAAGGGCCATTCTCAGTCAGTCCACTGCAGAGGACAGGAAAGCCTCAAGGTGTAACAAGTCCCTGGGAAAAGGGAGTTTCGTGTCATGGGAAATTGACTCCATCTGGGTCTCAGGAGGGGCAGTCTACAGCCCCACAGGCCAATGCTGGTCCATCCTTGCTTGTAAGAACAGGGCTCTCTCACAGCCACAGGGATACGGTGCTGAACGAGTAAGTGCATACATTTGCGAGCTCTGCCTGCCTTTTATGGGATGTTTATAACTCAGAAAGGCACCCTGCTTATTCTCCACCCGTCACCAAGACCTGCCCTAAAAGAATCCAGGCATATGTTCCCTAACCTGCTGTAAACGGCGATGGATACACGGTCATAATCCTCATCCGACAATGAAGCATCACTCTGATCAACACTAAACCTTTCTGGCTTATCCCGGGAAGCACTGAAGGGCGACCCCAAATGTCAGGGGTACAAGGGATACATCGGAACGGTGGCTGCGGGTGTCTAAGATGTATCGGCACGGATGACTTGGCTCTGGACTCCCAACATTTCACACAACCTCAGCTCTGTCTGAGTTTGTTTAAACTCTGCAGACGGCTTAGAGGTGGGCCGTGGGCGCAGACAGATGGACAGCAAAGAGAGAGGAAGCTGGGCGAGCGATAAGTGGCCAGGGCCGCAGCCAACCCGGACACCTTCTGGTGTGGACTTTTGTTTACTAATCTCCTGTTCTTGGCAGCTCCTTTGGCGCGGTCACATGGCTTCTCCACACGGGGCTGCTTAATTGCTGCCAGCGGATAGTTTGACCCTTTTTATCCAGATGGCTCCACTCTCCCTGGCACCGCCGCCGCTGCCACTTTCCCAGAGAAAGCCCAGTGGCCTCATTACTTCCGAACAGGGGCCCCTCGAGAAGAACTCCCCGATGACCATCACACCTTGGAAAAGTGACGGGGAAGCATCAAACATGAGGCAAAAGGAAAAGGGGCGGGGGGAGGGGAGAGAGGGAGGGGCGCCAGGTCCCACTCCCCTACCCCCTCTCATTTCTGGAATATGAATGTGTTTATTTATAACTCAACAGTCAAACTAATTATGAGCTGAAGGCTTTCAAGTCAAAAATGTAGGTCAAGCGATATGATGTGGGATAATGGCAATTGTTTCAGCTTCAGGGAATATGTAAGTGATTGAAACTCACTATTTCACTGACTTATTACAGACCAGCATCCTTGCTATTAGCCATGGAGCCCCGGCTCCCGACCACCCTCCAACCCACTGGCTTCTAGGTCCCTTTGCCGGACGGCGGGGCTGGGTTACAGCAAGGCCTCTGCCGCTGGCTGAGCCAGATACAAGGTACGCTGCCCCTCCCTCCATTCCCAGCATGCACAGGTGCACCCCCCGCACCCCTCTTCCTGGGCCCCAAGAAAATCCTTAGGTGAAGGAGATAAAGATGGGTCGGTTGGAGGTGGGCCCGAGGCCAGTGTCCCCCAGCACGAAGCCATCAGCTCAGCACTGGGTGGCCAGCCCATCACGGCTGCGTGGTGGCAGCAGCCTGGTGTGCCAGCCAGGCAACCAGAGAACACCCTGCAGCCCCGGCCTGGGGGTCTGGAGGAGGCAAGGCATGATCATTAAGGACAATTAGCCATGTGCGCAGGCTGCTGCAGACCCTGTTTTATACCGGAGGCGGAAACCTGGGATGCCAGTTTCTCTACTTTGTCTCTCCCCAGTTTTTCCTCTCTCCACTCTTCTTGCCTAATAAGCCTGCCCCCTGGTCCCTTCTGCCCCTCTTCCTTCCCCCTCCACCTCACAACCTGCTGTGGTTCCCTCTTTTGGTTTCTCATGTTGCCCTCCTAAGAGGAGATTTTTAATAGCTCTCTTTCTGCACTAACACGAATGGGTCCCCGCTCTAATAGCACATATTAAATTAATAAGCAGGCACATTTATTTACTCGGAACGTACAACATCCCGCTCCCCGGGGAGGTTTTCTTCGGGCAGCCATTCCTCCTCACTAAATGGGATGCAGCTTCCGAAATCGCCTCCATTTCATACTCTGCTCAGACCTACGGCTCCAAATCAGGTTCTTCCCGGTGTGCTCTGTGGGAGCCTCGGGAACATCCTTCCATGGGCTGGGAGGCAGCAGGAATCTGGGTCAGACTGGGGGCTGACTGAACATCCCAGAACAGTGGTTTCCTCTTAGCGAGAGGAGGGGGGGACATGGCTAAGACAAGAGCGCAGCCAGGATCCCTTGGGGGATGTCAAGGTGGCCTCTTCATTGGGTTTCTCCTAAAATCCGTTCTTAAAGAGCTAGAGTGTTTTTATATCTTTTACTAGTTTACAATGTTTGTTATGGAAATGAAGAGAGGGAGGGAGGCAGGGAGGGAGGGAGGGAGGGAGGGAGGGAGGGAAAAGAGGAAGCAGGAAACAAGTAAAAGGGTGAAAGATGAAGGGAGGGAGGGAAAGATGAAGAGGCAGAGAAGAAAGAAGAAAAAGAGGGAGATAACGGAAAGAAAGAAGAAAAGGAGGGAAGGAAGAAGAAAGAGAGGAAGGAAAATTTCTCCATAATCACCCTACCCAGAACTGTCTACTAGATATATTTTGGGGAATATATCCTCTCACACATTCATATATATAACAGGTATGTGTGTGCATGTACAACATATGCATTACACACAATGGGATTATTCCTTTAACCAACTCTTTCAAGTTCAAAGGTGTAAAGACCTAACCAGGGGAAGGCCATCTGAAGGAATACTGTTTGGCTTGGGAAGGGAAGGAAACACAGTTATTGAGCTCCTGCTGTATACCAGGCTCTGTGCTAGGGCTGCTTTACACATCACCTCATTTCCCCTGTACACCAACCAAGGAACTTCAGAAGTGAGGAAATGAGATCTCATTAAGTGTCTTGCCTGAATTCACAGCCAGTTAGTGGTACAGTCAGAACATGGGCCCAGGAGGTAGACTGTGAGCTCTGACATCCTTCTCGGCTAATGTGTACACCTGCAGAAGCCACAAAAACCTCAGGGAAAGACACATAGTAGGTGTCTTTCTTCATTTCAGCCACCTCCACCCCAGCCATCTATAACTGAATTGGGAAGAATGTACCGATATAGTCTGAAGCGCATGTCGTAGTTTTACTTTAAAACAAACAGAGCAGACCAACCGTGTGAACAGGAAGAGCCATTTCCACACGCCTGCAAATATCAGCCTTCCGAAGCTGGAGACTGCATTTGCAGTTACGCGCTCTACAGCAATGAAATGCCTGGGGTTAGAAATGCCAGCACGCTGGCAAAGGGAAAATTGGCCGTGTAGCTAAGAATTACACCCCCTCTGTAGATTTTCCTTCAAACCACAATGGACCCCAAAGATGGAAGAAGGGCCCCATTCCAATCTGGTAGGGGAGATGTGCCAAGTGGTATCCGTCTGTCCAATCTGTCTCATGGAAGCCGGGATAGAGATGCCTGGGAAGGAGGTGCCGTGCGCTTGTGTGCATCTGGGGGTCACCTCCAGAAACATCTGCTGCTGCGGCTCCGCAAAAGGCGTGATGGGGATAACACGAGGGCTGGCTCCGGCACCAGTTGGCTCATCTGTGGGGCCGATTTGCATCGTAGATGCCACAGGCTCCCTGGGGCCCTCAGGAATGTGTGCCCGCACAGTCCAATTTAGCTCAGCTGTGCTCGGTGAGGAAGGAGAGCTGCACTCAGCTTCCTGCCTCTGCATGAGGCACAGGATGTGTGCAGGCACCTGGAACTGTGGGGGTGAGCTGCTGGGCCAGGAACGTGGGGAAGACAGACTGAGGGCGGGGAGGGGTACTCTCTCCAAGAAGCCATGCCAGTCCCTAAGGCCTCACCTGGGCACCTTTAGAAATGAACATTTACTGCCCTTAGGAGGTGTCCTTCAGAAAAGTGACACTGATAGTGACACCATTGTCATTAGCTAGCTATTAATAATAGGAAGGAGCAAAAGGGACGACCAGACATTCTAGGATGGTCACTTGGGCAGCTTCCCCAGGAAGCTACAACTTGGCACTCCCCAGGGAACCATCAGGTCATTCCCTGCAGAATCACTGGGGGAAGAAATAGATGCATGTGCAGTCAAGTTGGGGTGACATAGGGAAGGTACTTGCCTCACAGTCAAACCCAGGCACAGAGATCATTGGCCAGAGTGGGTGGGACCATTGTAAGCTCACAAAAATGTGGAGATACCTAAACCCCTAAACAAAAGACTTCTCTTTCTTGTTGCTCTCAGATCTTGGGGCTCTCTCATGGGGCTCTCTCATTCCTGCTTCCTTCCATTCACCCGTGTTTCCCCCACAGCCATGTGGCCCTGCAGACCCCATGCAATGGACTGATGGCCTGCAGCAGAAAACACAAGCTAAGCCAGCCTGAGGCTGAATTGGACTGTCCCAACGTGAAAGGAAACTCTTGACGCTGGCTGATTTTAGGCCTACTGAAGGCATAATGGGACTTCTTCCTTGGCAGGACAAGCAGAAACGGGATCTTGGATACTCGGGGATGTAATTGCACAGAAATAAAGTCACTCGTTCTCCCGTGCGAGGCTCAGAAAACTCTTTTTCTTGGGATACCACAAGAATTCCATTCCCAGGAGCAACAGGTGGGGACAGGGAGCTCTCCCCACTGGTAACAGTACTGTAACCTTTACTACAAAAGGGGCAGCGAGAAGTTCCATTAAGATGGCCAAATAAGGAAACATCATTTTAATGTGTAGGTTGTAAAGCTCTTCCATACTGCACAACCGTAGCCATCTGCAATACTTGCATTCTTCATGGTCAGAGAAAGATACCTGGCTACTTCCTCAGCTGTGGAAGTGGCGTTTTCCCATCTCTTCTCCCCACATGGAGAACCTGTGCGACTCTGCCTGGCTCCTGCTCATGGTGCAGCTCATGAGGGCATAGCATGTTGCATGCATCATGAACATATCTTGCTTGACACACAGGGTGCCTCACTCTTGGGGTCTATGGACCCCTTGTTTCCAGTATAAAAACACCATGTATGTGTCAGGTGTTGCTCCTTGCACTGGAGACAGAGTGAAGAAAAGTACACAGCCCCTGTCCCCCAGGGGTTTACCTTCTACCATGACATGTAAAAAGAAGATATATGCACATTCCACACAAAAATCTCAGAGGCTAGAAGAAAGGCATGGTTAGGGTACTCTGGGGCTAAAAGAATGCTTCCTGAAAAAGATGCCATCTGAGCTCATTCCTAAGGGATGACAGAGAGTAGTCAAGGAGAAAAGGACAGGAAGACTATTCCAGGCAAAATTAACAATGTGAGCAAAGACTAGGAGGTGTGAGACAGGAGGTGAGTAAGAGGAACTGTACAGACAATTTTTCCTGGTGTGTGAAGGACCAGTAGGGAATATGGGGAAATGGGACTTTGAGGTGGGGAGGGATTCGGTCAGAAAGCTTTCTGTGCTGTGGCCCGGAGCTTGGGTAAGAAACCCTCATGGGACACACGACTGGGTATCTTACATAAATGTACTTATTATCTGTGTAGAGGGTTTAAAGATGGAAAGTTGAGGTTGGCCGAGGCAGGAGACCAGGTAGTAAATGATTATAGTAGCTAAGCGAAGAGCGACTGAGGAATGCAACTCTATAACTGGTGACTGAGAGAGGAGAGAAAGAAAGAGTAGAGGATGGGATAAAGGAATTAGGATATGAAACTGCAAACACTGGGAGAGAAATAAGACCTTGGTTTCTGGTCTGAATTACGCAGAACATATTGTGTGCATGGAGACACACAGAGCGGAGTTCACCAGTCTATCCCAAACCCTCTATTTAGCTTAGTGACATTAAAGAAGGGATATTCAGCCCTAGCCAGTTTGGCTAAGTGGATAGAGTGTCGGCCTGTGGACTGAAGGGTCCTTGGTTCGATTCCAGTCAGGGGCACATGCCTGGGTTGCAGGCTCGATCCCCAGTAGGGGGTGTGCAGGAGACAACCGATCAATGATTCTCTCTCATCATTGATGTTTCTATCTCTCTCTCCCTCTCCCTTCCTCTCTGAAATCAGTAAAAATAGATTTAAAAAAAATAAAGAAGGGATATTCATTCAACAAGTATCCACAGACCACTGACATTCAACAAGTATCCACTGACCATTGACATTCAACAAGTATCCACTGACCACTGACATTCAACAAGTATCCACTGACCACTGACATTCAACAAGTATCCACTGACCACTGACATTCAACAAGTATCCACTGACCACTGACTCGGTGGCTTGGCTTCATGCAGCTTCCCTCCCACCCTGTGGGAGAGACAGGGTGCCTGACTACCTCAGAGGAGCTGAAGATCAGGGGGACCCAGGAACCAGATCACACGATCACCGCCGATGAGGCCTAGGGAGGTGGAAGTTGGGATCCCACTTAGGAATGGCGGCCGCTCAGCCTGCTCTCCTCACTCTGAGGTTTCCTTTGTCTAAGTGCGCAGCCTCCCCATGGTGGGAGGCAACTGGCAAGATCGATATTAAAATAAAAGGCAGGAGGGCAAGAGAGGAAGAAAACGGCGACTGAAGTCCATAGAGGTAGGAAAGATTGATCAACGGCCTCAGGAACAATCCATACTAATTATGGTGATAAAAAGCTGTCAGTCAATACTCGGGATATTAAATTTAGTGGATTGGAGACAACAGGTCTGCTTTCATTTCCCCCACCATTTTATTTATTGAAACACTCAGGTACAAACGAGCGTTCGGTGCTAAGATTGCATTATTGTTTCACCTGCTTTGAACTGCAAATGCTTTGATAACTGGATTGCAGAGGCTGTTAAATTTCCCTCAGTCGTGTCTATGCAGAAGTCTTCCCCCACCGTCTGAGATCTCCTTCTGTGAAATCTGACAGTGATACTCATCATTAAAGCACAGCTGATAGCCCACCTCACAGATCTAAACACGGCTCAGTGTCTGCGAGTGTGAGGGGCGGAGGGCTGGGAGGGAACATTCAGAGAGAAGGAAAGGGGGGATTTTCCCTCAACAAGAAGAGGATAAAAGGATCCCATGGCAGCCCAGGTCAGCAGCAGCTTGTTCTGGAAAGTTGGGCTTCTGTGAATGCAGCCATTCCAGAACTTCCCAGCCCACATGCTCAGGGCAAAGGAAATGGGGCGATGGAATGATTAGAAGTCAATAGAGATCACTTGCCCCCCCACTCGCCAATCCTATGTACTACAGTTAAACTGTCATAGAAGCGTGCCCTCGTGGGTGAAACTCAGAGGGGACTTGCATCATACATACTCAATATGCTCTACAGTTTGCCCATGCATTCCCCTGACTGGATTACCTGCCTGCCCATCATTGCTGGAGCTGGTAAAGCTCTTCTAAATCAATCCCCCTCTGAAAACAAGACCAAGTGCATTCTTTAAAAATATATTTTTTATTGATTTCAGAGAGGCAGGGAGAGGGAGAGAAGATAGAAACACCAATGATGAGATTCATTGATCACCTGCCTCCTGCACACCCCACACTGGGGATCAAGCCTGCAATCCGGGCATGTGCCCTGACTGGGAATCAAACTTTGACCTCCTGGTTCATAGGTCGATGCTCAACCACTGAGCCATGCAGTCTGGGCTGTGTGCATTTTTATCAATGATGTTGATCAATACCGTGGGGAGGTACTGTAGAAATCTTGCTTTGGTCCATACCTTGCTTTAAAGAGTGATAAAACATGGATGGATATGGAGAGCATTATGCTAAGTGAAATAAGCCAGGCAGAGAAAGGTAAATATCACATGATCTCACTCATTTGTGGAATATAATGAACAACATAAACTGATGAACAAAAATAGACCCAGAGACAGAGAAACATCAATCAGAACGTCAAACCTCAGGGAAGGTAGGGGACAGTGGGGGTAAGGGGGAGAGATCAACCAAAGGACTTATATGCATGCATATAAGCCTAATCAATGGACACAGACAACAGGGGGGTGGGGGCATGAATGGGAGGTGGGGGGCAATGGGGGAATAACGACACATATGTAATACCTTAATCAATAAAGAAGTAAAAAAAAAAAGACAGGGAAAAAAGAGTGATAGAAATGAGGCAAATGGGTGTGATTATCAATCGGAAGGCTTTCATTTGGAGAACTTCTCTCGGTACACGGAAAATCTGCAAAGATGGGCAGAGAAATTAGGAAGTGTCTGTCTGTCATGGCGTCCTAGGTATTTTCCTTTTTAAAATTTGAAAGTATTGTCCCCATGGGACTGCCTAGTTCATGTACCATTTCAGCCATGACTCAGAAGGAGTGGCTCGCGTGGAGGTGAGTTCAGACTGAACTCACATAGTGGGTGCAATGTGGGCAAAGGGGATAAGAGACAGAGGGCAGGGTAGCAGGGCGGGTTGGGGGGAGGGTGCATGACATTATGGGTGCTTATGTTCCTGTATGCCCCCCACTGCTTCATATGGGGGTGCAGAGCAGTACCAGGGACCAGCGATGGTTACAAATACTTTGTGCAGGAGAAAGCACCTGTCTCCCCAGGGGTGCACCCTGGCTGTGCTCAGCCCATGCTACACTAAAAGGCGCCAGGGCCTGCTGCTTGCGCCTCCCTGTTCAGAGGGCAGACGCGGACCTCCTGGGAAGGAGTCAGCCAGCATTCCTGAGCTTCAGACAAGCTCAGCCCCTGAATGTCCACCTGGGACAGTCACTTCTCCTCTCTGGCCCTCAATCCCTAACTGTGAACATTTAGGAACTGGACTAGATCACAGTTTTTCCGCCTTTATGCTGTGACTCTAGTTGTGGGTCATGTAATGGATCGAGTGATTTCTAACCAGCAATGTTTTAAATGGAATAAACAGGATAGAAGAGGAAATATCAGAGTAAGAATAAGTTGTAGGTTATTAAACACAATATTTGACAAGAGCCTCCCAGAGGAACACAATGCGGCTTGAATATTCGGAACCTCAGCAGGTCGCCACCCACGGGCCTGGAGCCCGCAGCCAGCTGGGGAGAGAGGTTCTATGCTCGGCCTCCGGTCGGCAGAGCTGCCCCTTTATCTTTCACATATGATTTGATTTTACCACGTTGCTATCATTCCAGTTTCGATAACACTGAGCTAATGAAGATGTGATCTCTGAATGGCAGGCTGTTACAAGAGATGCACGGAGCTCTGCGGGCGGCAAACAGCTACTCTCCAACCCAGCTTTGGGGATCCGCTGCTTTTATAAGGAAGACAAAACTATCCTTCCCCCTGAAACCTAAACAGCAAGTTCGTGTGACTATCGAGCAGATCCCTGGGACACTGGCTGTGAGGACACAGGCCAGGCTCGGGGAAGTAGGCTGCTGTGACTGCGCTGTACAAAGGCGCCTGGCCTGGGGCAAACGGGGGCTCAATCCATATGTAGAGTCCCAGGTCCGGGCTGCATCCCCTAATCTACTTTGCACAAAGATACTGTATGTTTATCAAGCTTTGCACATGTGGAGTTAGGTTTGCAAATGAGACCATGTTTTCTACTGCTGTTTTATAATTTTTTAAAAAATATATTTTATTGATTTTTTACAGAGAGGAAGGGAGAAGGATAGAGAGTTAGAAACATCGATGAGAGAGAAACATCGATCAGCTGCCTCCTGCACACCTCCTACTCGGGATGTGCCCGCAACCAAGGTACATGCCCTTGACCGGAATCAAACCTGGGACCCTTCAGTCCACAGGCCGACGCTCTATCCACTGAGCCAAACCGGTTAGGGCTGTTTTATAATTTTTGATTGATTTCAGAGAGGAAGGGAAAGGGAGAAAGAAACATCAATGATGACAGAGAATCATCCATCGGCTGCCTCCTACACGCCCCACACTGGGGATCGTGTCTGCAACCTGGGCGTGTGCCCCGACCGGGAATTGAACCGCGACCTCCTGGTTCACAGGTTGACACTCAACCACTGAGCCACACTGGCAAGGCTGTTTTCTACTTCTTAAAGGAGCCCTTTGGGCTAGTGGCCAGCCCCGGCTAGAACTGAAATTGAGGACAAGAAAGCCAGAGCAATAGCATTAGAGTTGGGGAAGGGCCACCTTCTCTGAGCAACTGGGGGTGTGGCCTGGAGTTAGGGCCCAGTCCTCCCAGCACCGGGGTGAGAAAGGGCTGCAGCCCAGGAAGGGACTGTCTGGCAGGCCAGTTCCTAATGCTGGGAGGTGGCCCTCTTTACAGAAGACCCCAGACTGGACATGTCGGATGGATGACCCCATGGAGACGCTGTTATGCCTACCAGTCTTGCACAAAAGCATCTCTGTTGGAGTCTGTAACATAATGGACCACCTTTTCTGCATTGAAGCCATTCTTAGATTTATTATCAATGAGTCACAATTTGGGGGAGGAAGAGACTATGGCATAAAGTACAGAGTGTTTTTCACACACAATGTTACATTGTTTTGGTCTTGATTCGTATGAAATTGGCATTATCCTTTGTAATTTTTGGTAAACAACCAATCTAACTCTGGTATTTTCACAGTTACTAAATTTAAATCAGTCAATACCTCATAATTAAAGAAACAGTTATTTTTTTTTAACTTTTTCAATCTTGACACATTACTTTCTAGCAGGCTCCATGGATACTGATCATAACATATAACAAAATCTTTGCCATACATCGTTAGGGGCATTCTCTGGACAAAGGCAGACCTGGTGGAAATGAAATTGTAAGCTGTCACCAAATCTACGCAGCTGGGTGAAATTGGACTCGAGTAACAGTGGGCATAATAAACAAGCCCATTTCTGTCCAGGGCCAGCCTGCCACCTGCCCCAGGATGGAGTCCCTTTCCCTTCACCCTTTTGTGAGGGACGGTTCGGTTCTCTTTACTATCACCCAAGGCAGTGGTCGGCAAACTCATTAGTCAACAGAGCCAAATACCAACAGTACAACGATTGAAATTTCTTTTGAGAGCCACGTTTTTTAAACTTAAACTTCTTCTAACACCACTTCTTCAAAATAGACTCGCCCAGGCCATGGTATTTTGTGGAAGAGCCACACTCAAGGGGCCAAAGAGCCGCATGTGGCATGCGAGCCGCAGTTTGCCGACCGCTGGCCCAAGGGAAACATAACACTACAATTTTAAAGAGGAAAACCTGCGTTACCCATGAATTCCTTTTTAAAGGTGTTTATGACACCCCTATTTCTTCCAGGGTCATGGTCAGAGGCATTCTCAAACAGCAAGTCTTCCCGGCCGGCCTGATCTGGGAGACCATGAAGTGTGACTCACCAGTGACCAAGTCACAAGGCGAGAGGAAGAGAGGAACTACACAGAAGCACAGAAGAAACCACAGCCTGAGTCTTACACACGAGAAGGAATGAAGCCACCATCCCCCACCCCCAGGGCCTAACTTGGGGTGGAGCAGGCCACACTCCTGACAAGTTAGAATTTGAGGCTGATGTTGCCCAGGAACGTGGCCGTTGCCAGTGCAGACAACCGGGGTTTCAGCAGCAGCATGACCCACGGAGCTGGTGGCCCAGGGAGCCTGACTCAGGGTCTTCTGACCTCAGGGCCACCCAGGTCACTCTACAGAGAACATGTTTCCAAACTGTGTGTCCGTCATAGGACGGGGGTGCTAGCAATGACGCAACCAGCATATGCACAACGCATGCTCCCTTCCCTCAGGAGAGCCAGGCTCTCCCTGAATCGGCAGCAGGAATAGCCACATGTGCCCTACACCGCCCCCACCCTCCCCGTACGTTCTGGGGGATTCTGTTTATGCATCGGGACCTTGCAGATCTACCTGGAGATAAAATCCAAAGTAAGTGCTGGAATTTCATTCCACCTGAAACATTTCCTGAGGGAAGGGGATTGGCAAGCCTTGGTCACAATCATAGCCAAGGAAGCTACCATTTGTTTAGCACATATTATGTGCTAGACCCGTGGTCAGCAAACTCATTAGTCAACAGAGCCAAATATCAACAGTACAATGAATGAAATTTCTTTTGAGAGCCAAATTTTTTAAACTTAAACTTCTTCTAATGCCACTTCGTCAAAATAAACTCGCCCAGGCCGTGGTATTTTGTGGAAGGGGCCAAAGAGCTGCATGTGGCTCATGAGCCACGGTTTGCCGACCACGGTGCTAGACACTTAGTAGCATGCCCTCATAAGAGGCAGGGCTGATCTGCAGGGCCTAAACCTCTGCTCTCTTTCCTTGACACTATTTGCTCTCTGTTCTGGTGGTTAGCAGTGTGTTTCCCAGGAATGTGGAGATCCAGTTGTTAAAGAACTCAACTAGCGATTCAGAATGGTACACTGGTCCTCCCAGCCCAGATGGACACACCAAAGAATGTCCCCGGATTCCTGCAGACTGTCCCCTCCTCGGAGCCTCCGGTCCTCCTGACACCCTGCCCTCACTCAGACCCTCCAAGTGGTTCTGCCCGACACCCTCTTGCCCTCATGCTAAGCTGGGCTTTCTAACAGCTGCAGGATGATTTATGGCTTGGGAAATGTCAACGCCCCGCCCGGTGGTGGCCCTGGAACAAGGCAGATGGGGGGGAGCAAGAGGGAAGAAGAGTGAGGAGACGGTGGGGACAGAAATCCGGGCTTCTGCCACTGGGGCAGAGCCTGATTGTTCCTCGATGGATCCGTAATTAATGGCTCCAGTGTTGGGTCTGAGACGGCAGACTTGTGCCTTGTGAACAGGCCCTGGAGGGCGGGGACAGTTACATGGCGTATGAGGTCATTAAGAGAATATTATAAGTAATACTCCATGACTCCCTCATTAAATACTAAGTGAGTCATTCGATCTTGGGGTTCTATTTCCATTCCCCTTCCTAAATGCAACTTTAATGATTTAAAATCCCTTCAACCCAATTACGGCCCTGGAATCTGATGAGGACCTCTCGCCCATTGTGCGCGGGAACCATTATCCGGCAGCCCATGGCAAAATTAGCACCTAGAGAGGTTGCACTAGGAAATAAATCTTTCCTTGACATTTCCAGACCGATTCCCGGCCAATTACAACACACTCTGTTACTCTGGTAATGTGCAACTGAGACGCTCCTTGCAATCAAAGGACACTGGTCAGGATGAAAAAATAAAAAGATCATTCGCAGAAGAAGAAGAAGAAGAAGAAAGAGCCACAAAGTTTGAGGGGCCAGCAGCTGGCAGTGGTGCTGAAGGAGGAGGAGGACTGGGCTGAGACGGGATCTGTCACTCAGCGTGACTGACTGAGTCAGAGAGGAGCTGTGGCAAATGAAGGGGCTGATAAGGCATTGGGGGCGTGTCAGAGAATGGCACCCCACTTCTTCCCGCTGCAGAGTGAGATGCTGTACTAGTTAGAGGGGTGGTGATGCAGTTACTGGTGATCTCACATCGCCATGGCTGGCACCAAGGCGTCTTGGCTCTGGTGTAGTCGCAGGTGCTCAGGCCATGAGGGCGGTCAGTCTGCTCGGATCTATGTCTCTCCGTGGCCCACGCTATGAGGTTTTCTGTCTCTAATGCGTGTCTTCTGAGAATGTCCTGCTTGCGGATGAAGAGCTGGTGGGGAGTGTGGAAGTGGCACGGGTAATCCCAGGAGTGAGGACCAGATGCCTGGCCATGCAAAGATGCAAGGACTGCTGGGGGCAAGTCCTCAGCTGGTCAGATGCGAGTGCACAGGGTTGAGGAGGGAATGTGGGCCGGAGTGCACAGGACATGGGTGCCCTCTCTGGTTCTTGGCTTTTGCGTTCTCTGCTCAAATGCCAATCAGAACGAGTCATCTGAGTTGAGGGATTTCAGGTCTGCTTGCTTCTATGTGGCTCCTGATGGAGACGCCATGGAGATCGCCATGCCTCCTGATCCTTGGGGCCACAGGGGATACTGAGGCCGCCTGACCAGGACCTGCGGAGCCTCAGGGGAGGTTGAGAATGGGGTAGCTCACTGGGGAGGGTTCTTGGGACCCTCTCTTGGTGGCTCATGTTGACTGTCTCTGCTTTGGCCATTCTGAAAAGGGGCCCTGGGCTGGCTTTTCTTCCAACCCCCAAATTAGGTAAAGAATCAGAGAGGTGGGAGGAGCAGAAGTGAGAGCAGCAGATGAAGCGTCCAAGGCCTCTGGGGCCTGCCATGCGCCTGCCTGCACCCTGCCCCCCCTCCTCGAAACCAGAAAGGAGGTGACCCACTCAGAGGAGGAGAGGGGGCTGCAGCCCAGCCAGAGAGTCCATTTTTTAAGTGCTATCTCCTTCTCTGTCACTCCTCTGGCTCGTGTTCCCAGTGTCTCCATCCCTGCCTGCCCTCCCCCTGCTATTAATCGGATGGAACTGTCATTAAAGGCTCCCTAATTGCTCAAAGCAGAGAGTTGTCTCCTTGTTGAGCCCGATTGTAACAAATGCTGTGAATAAACATCACAATTTTCTCCTGACCCCGCAGCGTGCTGGAGAACAAAGTGAATGCAGGGGGCGCGCGCACACACACACACTCACACACTTACACACACTCACTCACACGCTCAGTCTTCCTAAGCATATGGGGGCTGTCTCATCACTCTAACCTCCCAGACTTTTGTTCTCTCACTCTGGTTGTTTCCATGGGAACCACAAAAATAATCATCATCATCATAATAAAAGCGGAGGAAAAGCCTGCTGCTCCTCTGCTGAGAGGGACCTCCATTTGCCAACACCTGGAGGCCAGTGTCCTCCATGGATGGCCCAGTTCTAACCAGAGGGTTCCGACCTTCTACCACAGCCTCATGCCTCAGGTACATGGAGCTCGGAGTCACTTTCCAGACCCCCCTAAAGAGCAGGACCAAGATCTTTAATGGTTGAGACTCTAACAGTGAGAAATGAGGTGGAGAGAGCAGCGTGGCCAGGGATTGGAAGCCCTTCCCCACTGGAAGTAGCTGGTGCCCCTGCGGGATATCGATGGCCTGTGAGAGCAGCGCATGCTCCCAGAGCCCAGAGAGAGCATGGTTCATGGAGCACAGAATGTGGAACCAGAGACCAGGCTTGCCACTTACTCCTCTGCTTCTCTACCTCGCCAGCCAGCCAGGCAACAAGTGACTTTTTGATAGTCTACCACAATTCAGAAGTAGTGCTAACCACTGGCACAGTGCATTGTGAAATGCTCACGCTCATAGCCCGTACGGAGCATATATCCTCCTATGGATACAGACACGTAGACAGGCCCTCTATGCTGTGGCCAGTGGCTAGCAAATGCCTGATACAAGAGAGGCCATCAAACTGCTGACTGAAAGAAGCCACTGTGATGGGGAAAGTTTGGGGTACAATGCAACATTTAAAAAGAGATAAGTGTGTGTGAGTGTGTGAGTGAGTGTGAGTGTGTGTGTGTGTGTGTGTGTGTGTGTTGTTCAAGAACAATTCTCTGGAGAGTGCATGATACCTAGTGGGAAACAGCCAGGTGAAGTGTGTTTTGGGGAAAGGAAGGAGAAGAATGCTTGATCCAATATCTCATGGCTGGCTGGATAGAGAGATGAGAGAATAAATAGGTAAGCCAGGTGTCTGGTTCCAAAACTTGTGTTTTTTCTAGTGCACCATGCTCTCCGTGGGCGCCGTAAGCGTGTGTCCCTGTGACAGACCTGGTCTGATGCCAGAGAGAAGGAACAGCACAGGTAAAGGTCTACAGGCTGAACAGGAAATGGGAGACGGCTGCGATCAGTTCAGTGTTGCCACGGAATAGAATGTGATTGTGGGGGAAATGTGGGAAGGGACAGGGAGGACACAGATTTGAAGGCGAATGAGAGACATGAAGGTATCGCGTGATGAAAGGTTTGGGAAATCCTAAGCCTAGTTAAGGAGGTGGCCCTTTATCCTGAATGGAAGGAGAGAACCAATGAAAAGTTCTAAACAGAAAAAGGATCATATCAGAATTCTATTCCCAAGGCTCTCTCTGACTGTAGCATGGAGAGTAAGTTGGATCAAGGCCAGTCTGAGGTGGGAAGGCCAGTTGGGGGTCCCTATAGTAATGCCAATGAGAGAGCAAGGCAGCTGGAATTAGCCAAGTGGTGTCGGGTGTGGAGAGAAGAGGTCAGCTTTGAGGGAGATTAGAAAACAGAGACAGAGGGGCTGGGGCTATGCAAGGTTTCTCTTCTGGGTAAGGGATCCCGGTATGAGTGAGATCAGGAGAATGATCATTCAATCAGCGTAGACCTGCTGAGTCTGAGGTGTCTATGGATCTCTGCATGGATCAGGGGACAGTGATTGAGAGTGAGAGGAGAGACCAGGCTGGAACTATGGATTTGTGACTCATCGGCATATCCATGGCACTGGAACCCAGGAGAAGCAATGGACTGGCCAAGTTGCCCCAGGGTCATATTAGCATTTCCTTCACTGTCACAGGAAGCACAGCCACAAAGGACAGTGACGAACAGCATCCACATGAGCCCAGAGTCAGGGAACTGGAGTTTCCAGCAACGAGGGCAGAGATGCCCAGTGACATGAGCAGCACAGGTGAGTTACTTGCTCAGCTCCCTTTGGAGGGAACAACAGAGTTGATGGTCATCTTGGTGAGAGCAGTGTCAATGGAGTGGTGGGGACTGAGGTCAAGTACAGCGAGAAATACATGTGAGCTGAAGTAGAGACACCAAGCATAAAGGATGCATAGGAGGAGACAGGGCAGACGCTTGGCATGAGATCAAGAAAAGGATTTTATTTTAAATACGACATGGATGTGTTCATGTCTAATTGCTGAAGAGAAACAATATAAAGTTAGAGATTAAAGGCATAGGAAAGAGAAGGGGGATTATGAAACAAGGTAGCCAAGAATCGGGAGTAAGTGAGGTCTCAAGATTTAGCGCTGAGTGGGACAGGAACAGCTTTTCCTTTGTAAGAGAACACGAGGTAAAAAGGAAGACACTCACAGCTTCAGTGTCAGTATGTTTAATTACAGTTCTTATGTGATGGCACATGTGTATATTTTTTAAGTATGTTTTGACTGATTTTAGAGAGAGAGGGAGGGAAAGGGAGAGAGAAACATCAATAAGCTGCCTTCTGCACACCCATACTGGGGATTGAGCCACAACCTGGGCATGTGCCCTGACCAGAAATCCAACTGTGACCTTCTCAGGTGCATGGGGCAATGCTCCACCAACTGAGCCACACCGGCCAGAGCTGTGTACAGCTTTTATTCATTAATTTACTCTTTCATCCATTTTTTTCAACAAATATTTACTGGGCACCTAATAAAATATGTACTTGCTATTTGAGCTCTTAAAACTTAGAGATAATGGAAAAATTAAACAATAATAAATGCTTGTGGTATGTGTTCTATAACTGGAAGTATCGGCAACTTTGCAAGGGCATAGTATCAGGAAGAACCTCCATGGGGGAAAAAATAGTTTAAACTGAGTCTTCAAAGAGATTTGCCAAAGGAAGAAAGAGGCAGAGTAATCCTCTGGAATAAGAGAGAGAGAAGGATTAGAAGAGTAGGCCTTCAGGAGAAGAGTGAACACAGCCATTGTTGGGAATGGGGCAGATCTGGAAAAGGGAAAAGCGGAACTGCCAGGTGTTTGTGGGTCCAGGAGAGGACAGATCATGCATTCATCAGGCATCACTACGAGCAACTTTTTGTCTTCTCTGGCAGCAACTAGCGTAAACTCTTCTGATGGAATCTCTTCTGGAACTGGGTTTGGCTAGGAGAGTGTGATCCAAAGACAGTGGGATGAGAACATGGAGAATATTGGTCAGAGTAGACGAAGCCATGGGTCTCTGCATCCAGGCTGGATGAAGGACATGAAGAAAGGATGCAGATGAGAGGCTGAGAGGGAAGTAGAGTGCTCAGGTGCCTTAGGTTTCAGTGACGTCAGAGAAGAGAACTAGCTGAATGGACAAACTGAAACAGGACAGGAAGTTGCGGACACATGTGATCGAGGGATGGTAGAGCCGGAGAAGCTGGGCGTGATCGCTGAGTTCAGAGAATGAGCTAAAATGAAAGGAATTTCACTGGAGATGGGAAGGAAAAAATACTGAAAGAGCAGATATTTGATGAGTCATCCACAGACATGGCATGGTGAGACACTGAGCAGGGTGCAGATGGCCCTTGGGGAAGTGGCCCTGTGCCTCAGCTGTTTGGTGGATGCAATGCTCTTTGCCAAGGGAAAGTTGGGAAGGACCAAGGGGACGATGCATGAGCATAAGAAGGTTATCTGCAAATGGCTGATTCCTTTGCAGAGCTGGATAATTGCTTTAGATACAGCACATTGTCTCAATGCTCCCCCCTTATTCTGGAGTCAGAATGCCTGCTTCAGAGCCTGCCTCCATCCTTTATGAACTCTGTCCTCAATCAACCTAATCTCAGTACACTGTGCTCCTTGTCTGTCAATGTCACCTACCCTCAGAGGTGACATGTCCACCTGTGAGGATTACATGCCTGTGTACATGAAATATATATCATGTGTCTATTACATAAGAGACAGAGAGAGCAATAATTATGTGGGAGAGTGCTTAGCACACAGTAAGGATACTACAAAGTACAAATAATAAAGTAACGTAGGGGCTGCTTTCCTTCTGTGTGCCAGTCATTGGGCTTCTCCATATACTGTTTTGATGGTATTTTGGACATTATTTTAGACAAGTGTTAGTAGATTTAAAGAGCTACTCTGCCTTTCAAAGGGGATAGTGTCCATCCTCTTAGGGAGTGAAAGTAGGTCTCTCTAGAAAGATGCCAAATGTGCATCACTATTTTCAACAGCAGGTATATTATTTTTAGTTACAGGAAAATTAAAGAAGGAGAAAATGGGGTTGGCTTATGGTTTCCGTGGTGTATAAATGTGTCTGCATGTATGCTGTGTGTAAGTGGGTGTCTCCTTTCCATGTACAAGATAATGTCCAAATGACCCATCCTCATTCTCAAATTTCACCACTTCCTGCACCCATCGAAACCCTGTCCAGTTCAGGAGGCCCGTCCTGTCCTGTCTTCTGGGTTGTTCTGCCTACAGGGAGCTATTCCTCATTTGAATGAGCACAGAATTCGCAGCCGGTACCAAATTCTTTCGCACCTGCTTACATATTCTCTCCTATGCTTATATCACTTCCTATGCATGAATGGCATCTCTCCACCACATCAAATAGTCATCAAGACTGATTAGAGGAAAGGGACCTTACCTCCAAGTTTCATGTTTTTTTCTATATCTAGCACTGGGCCGGGTACACATTAGCAATGCAGGTGCTGTTGCGTAATCAATTCTCTTTATTCCCACTTGTCATAAGCTACCCAACTATTAGATCTCTATGCAATCTTTCAGAAAAACAGCATCTGAAACAAGCACATTTAACAGTTTCCTGAGATTAAAATCCAGGCCAAGGGCTGTTAACACGAGAAGACATTTCCATGAAGATGCATCTGAAAAGCTCTCAGGTTAAGTAAGGACCTGCAGGGACTGCTCAGCTCACAGGCAAAACAGGTCAGTGAAGCTTAAAGGGCCTGCCCCAGCCATGAAAACAGAGCTGAAATGCAGTAAAAGGTAAACGGCCAGGTGGCTGGAGTCACCAGCATGACCCACTGTCAGCCCCTGGGCCTACCCGTTTTAGCACAGTGCCCAGCAGTGGACAAAGCATCCCAGAAGCTGCCCACTGGCCTGGAGGAGAGCTGCCTTTGCCAAGCAAGGCCTTCTACCCTGGGCTGCTGGGCATTTCATGCAAATGTTCAGACCCAATCATGATCTTTTTGGCATGGGATGTTAATCCCGAGAAAAGGTGGATGAGCCCTGTCCTCTGAGCAGCAGTCCAGCGGAGTGGGCCGTGTGGGCGCAGCTGGCAGACGCCTGCTGCAGGGACTGCACATTCAGTCACTTGGCAAATTAAAAGATGTTCTACACAGACGTAAGCTCATTCTCAGCCGCTTGCCCAATGGGAGGGCCAAATGCCATAGATTTCTCAGTGTTCTTTCATGATAAAACCCACTTGAGCTTCCAGAATAAGGCTTTGAAGGCTTGGGATCCTTGGGCTATGAATTTAGTTACCATATGAACAAGAATTCAATTCATGAAACTCTTCCTGTTTGACCGCATCCCCACTTAACATCTAAATAGTACAACACGCATTTTCCCATTAACTCCCTATTCATTTTTATTAACTCAACAGGCTCCATAAGAAAGGACCCACAAAATCAACTGCAGGAGCACAGAAAACAGAACAATGCATCAAAAACATTCACCTGTGAAACATCTTACATTATTGACACTAACTCTATGAACAAAAAGCCATAACGTGACTTCCCTTAGCTAAAGGATTGCAAGGCCATGGTAATCGGAGTATAAAATGCAAAACAAGTCCAGCATGGTCAGTGGTTGAGCGTTGACCTGTGAACCAGGAGGTCATGGTTCAATTTCCAGTCAAGGTACATGCCCAGGTTGTAGGCCTACCCTCCACTATCCTCCACGGGGGGCGAGCAGGAGGCAGCCGATCAATGATTCTCCCTCATCATTAATGTTTCTCTCTCTCTCTCTCTCTCTCTCTCTGAAATCAATAAAAATATATTTAAAAAATAAACATGAGCAAGCAGGTTTCCCCTGTGCTCCATACTGCTCAGACCTCGCCTAAGGCATGATGTGGTCAGGACAATGCAACCAGGGAAGACAGAGGTCAGGAAACCAATCCCACCAGAAACTACAAACCAAATCCAGGCTATTCGACCTGGAAAAGAGAAGTTTGGTGCACATTATAATTGTCTTCAAGTGTGTGAAGGCCTAACATGTAGGAGTCAGCTGAACTCTATTTTCGAACTAACAGGCATAATTTGTAACATAGGAGATTTTGCCACAGAAACAGAAAATAAGTAAAAGGAATAGCTCTCTAACAATAGTAGCTAACAACAGAAATGCCTGCCCCATAAGACAGTTGAGCAACGATCAACAGCAGCAGCATCAATACCAAGAACAGAAAGAGCAGGTGGAAGCAGAGTTTGAGGAGAACAGAAGAACTCGCCTGATGTCCTAGAGTTTATGAATATCCATGCTGGATTCAAACCACTGTCAGCTGAGTCTAAATCCTAAGCTCCTGTCCACGCGATGTTACTACCTCCCCACCTACCTCATGGAGTTGTGATGAGGATGAAGGGAGAGGTACAGAAAAGCAGCTGGCAATGTGGGTGGTGGTCCTGAATATTAACTCTTGTTATGAATGTCATGACGTACATTATTATGTGTCACAGATGTCACTGCGTGGAAGGATGAGTCACGGGCTTCTAAGGCCTAATTGTAAGGTTTCCTGATTCTCTGGAAGAAGGTGTGTCCTCTGAGGCACCCCGCCTCTGCTCTGGGCTCACTCCTAGCATCTCTCCCTGCGCCGAGTGTACCCAGAGATGCCACTGGGCCGGCCACCATGCAAGGGTCAAGAGTGCATCCCTGCAAAGTCCACTCAGATACCCTGGAGGTTCTGCATTTAATCCAAAAGCTGGACTTCTCTGTATTCAGATCCCATTCAGCATTGGCACAATTACATCTGCGGATTCAGAAGGGGGAAGAGGTTTTGAAGAGGCTTATTACAAAGGCCCATAAGCCTAACAGATCAAACAGCTCTTAAAGAACAACATTTTGATGAGTTAAGTGTAAAAGAACCAGAAACATACGGATTAAATTCCCCTTGAAATTTGAATGCATTTAAAAATTAAAGGGAAAAGCACTTGGCAGAAGGCATTGGGGCCCTTCCCTGAATCTAAAACATTTAGGAAAACAACTGGAGACATCTTGCCCAAGCCCAAATGAGGCAGCTCCCCGTTTCTATCTGGCTTATTTTTAAGTGCTGCTTCCCTGCCCCCCTCTCCTTCCCCATGTCTCTTAGGAGACTATTTCAGATCCAGTTCTCCTCTGTTTCTTCTCCCTTGACAACTAATTGCTAATTAGCAAGTTATTTGTGCGCTGGAAGAAGCAGTCCATTCTTGAAATGGCCAGAGCTTACTGTGTGGGTCGACCAGCAGCACATACCCAGGTGCCTGGGTGGTAAGCGCCTTGCAGCAGCTGCCAGGAGGATACGCTCTGCTCTTGGTGACATCTAACCCTCATGCCCTGAGTTTCCTGAGGGTTAAGACATTGAGTGCCTGCCTCCTGTAGCCTGAGCCAGTTCATGGGCCATACAGCCCTCATTGGGCATTCTTGGGAGATAAAGCCTGGATTTACCAGGAACCTGATTTTCTGTTGGACCTGAGGTAGCTAGTTGGCCTGCCAGAGTGGTCCGGGGTAGGGGTCTGCATAGTATACACATCATTCGAAGCAGGTGGTAAACCCCTCGCATGAAGAAAGAAAATAGGAGTTCTTTCATTTATATTCATTTCCTTAATGCATTCTTTTTACATTTCTTCTCTTGCGACTGATTGATAATTTGCTCAGCGTCTATTAGCATAATGGCACAGAAATTTAACTCATTAGTACATATATATTTTTATATTGTGGGTGATAGGCAGACATATATTACAAATGCATCCATGCTTATATTATGAGTGATGCTTTTTTATAAGTGCTGTTCTTTGCTTTATTTTGTGTGGTGTCTTTTTCTGTTGGTAGATGTCAGCCATCAAAAGATGTAGAGGCCACTCTTTGGTACCCAGAGTGTTGGCTCGTTGGCTTTGGGTCAGGCAGCTCTGGGCGTGAGTTCTGCTTCTGCCAATTACCAGCCAGAGGGCTTTGAGGAAGATACTTAGAGTGTCTGAGTCTCCATTTCCTTTTCTGTGCCTTGAGAGTATTACACTTGGAAGGCTGTGGTAGTTTGTTATGGGGTTTGGAAAACAGCTGAATCCCATGTACCTGGCACAGTTTCTGGCTTACCGGGACTCAGCAAAAGTTAGCTGCTATTGTGTTTTCTTCTTGCTGTTTTCATTGTGTTGGCATAAATTCTCTAAGAACTCTGAATGTTATTGAAATCTTCCTGCAGTAAGTCGAAACCAAATATACATTTCGGATGGTTATTTTGAATCAGAAAGAGAAGTGAACGTGATAAGGCTTAATTATCTAAGTTTGTCACACATCACCTTTACCAATGGATGTTTATAAAGCTTCTGATACGCAAGAACACTTTCTAAGGTATTTTTTCACACTCTTTCTGAGTGTCTAGCCCGGCTCACCCGCTGTTTTATGTTGCCAACCAGGCTGCTGACAATGACAGATATTCTAGTAAGAGTAAAGTATGAATATTAAACACTGGTTTCTCATGTCAGCTGAATATGAAGATAGCGGCTTCAACTTGCCAGTGACTTAGAGAAATTCTCTCTTAAGTGCAAATGAAAGGCAAAGAACTGCAGTCCACACAATTCCTTTAAAGAATCTCTCTTATGTTTTGGAACAAAATTCCAAGTAAACGTGAGGGAGAGTGAAGATATGGGAGATAAAGGCAGCATAAAAATAATACTGACAATAAGATGGGATGAACATGCAATGACTCTACTGGTTCACAAAAGGCCTTTCACGAATCCTATTTAACCCACAATGTGACTCTATGAGATAGGTATTGCTATTGATTTATTAATGAGAAAATGGATGCAGAGGGAGATAATATAAGATTCCTTAGACAACATTGCTGTGGGTCTCAAAAAGAATGGCTTCATATGTAAAATCCTATGGTTCCTCACTACAAATTATGTTCCCTCCAAGTATAAGTTATTCTTTAGCAAATCATCTTTCCCCCCCCCCACATAAAGCTTATTTCCAAGTAAAACTATTTTAACCTATTTACTTCATAGCTCTCTGTTTCCCTACCCTCCGTGAGAGTGTGAACTCCAGGACAGGGAAGCTGACCAGCTGGCCGTCAGGGAGTTGAGACATGCCTTCCACATATTTGGCCCTCAACAAATCACGGCGGTGATTCGGGTTTGTTTCTCAAAACTTGGACCACAATAGGGGTTAACAAATACAACCTGTGGTCCTAACTCCACCCACCCACTGTTTCAGCAGATGAAGCTTTACTGGAACACAACCATGCCTGTTTGATTGGGAATGATCCATGGCTAATTCTTGGTTCGATGGCAGGGTTGAGTAATTGCAGATGAGACCGCATGGCCCCTAGGCCTGAAATATTTACTATTTGTGGACCCTTGGTTTATGAGAATCAAGTCCAAGTTATAGATGAAGTAAAGAAATATTTAGCAAGCAGGACTGTTGCTAAAAATAGGTTACAGTTGTAGGACAACCCTTTCAACAATACGTACTCATTACGTCAGATTAATGCAGCTATTAGCATAAAATGTATGGAGTAATCAATACTATTATGTCTGTTGTTAAAAAAAATAATAATAAAGGCATGCATTGATTACATACCCACCAACACTATCAATGTTTACTTTACTTCGGGTAAATGCCAGCAAGATAAAGGTTATCTATTGCGTAAGAAGAATCAGATTTTCACCCCATTCTCAAACATCCCCAGATTAATAAGACCTCTGCTGCACTCTTTTCTCTCCTAATTTTAGATGTTTCACTTTTTTCTTCAAACTTCCAGGGGGAGGGAGGAGAAAGGAAAGACTCACCCTAAATCTACCCACTTGTAAACCTGTCAGGAAAATGGTTATGTGCTAAAAATTCTTTAGAGATAATGAATAAACACTTTATTTTTATATTTCTGTGTAGATTGCCATGATCTATTTTCTCCAAGCTAATAATAGCTCAGAAATCCAGAGCTGTCTGGAGATGTCAGAGGCTTTGAACTCAAGATCATTAGAATTTCTCTTTTTACTTAGTGTACACGTGTATAAAACAACAGATAAAAGATAAAAATCCTTGGCTGTCATAAGATACCAATCTGGAATCCCATTGGAAAGAGATTCTAGACCAAATGTCCCTGGAATTTTTGCTGTGGGGCCACCAAAAAGACTGTTTGCCTCAGGTTTTCACATTTTAACATTTCTGAGTTAGAAATGTATCTTGCAATCTGTATGTGCATGGGACATGATACCCATTTTCCTACTCCCAATGCCAAAAAGCTGTTATTAAATCAACAAGCACCTTACAGTTGATGGCATCTTCAAATCAACTAAATATATTTTCCTGGGATATGAAAAAGAGTGAGGAAAACCTGCGTTTCATGAATTATCTTCCCTGGAACGGATTCCTGGTGCTGATAGAATAGGTTCAAAATGTCAAGCCCCATATTTCTTCACAAGCCCTGACTTTCAAAGCAGGTTTCTCTGCCCACCTGAGAACCAGAGATACGGCCAACTCCCTGGGGCTGTCTCTCCCACCCATTGCCAACAGCTTCTAAGCCAGCCATGGTTTCACTGCCAGGGTGCCCTTTTTGCTTCAAGAAGCCAACCAAGTTCATTCAAAACAAAAGCCACTGAGACGGTGCTTTGTTTTCCAAACAACCCATCATCCCGTGGCCTGTTGCAAATCCAGTCCAGGGAGAATCTGTGTTGAGAGATAAGTCTTTCTGTGACATTTCAAGACGCATCCTCCGCCAATGAGAACCGTCCCTGGGACAGGGACCTGACAGCACACATTCAAATCAGGTTGAGCCCCCAAGAGTGCCTCGAGAAACCTCTACACCCTACAGGGTCCTCGGCAGCCTGTGCCTGGATGGGAGAGCAGGAGTGAGTGTGGGCGGATGGCCCATCAAACCCAAAGCAGATCTGTGGCCCGAGATGAGGGACGACAGGGAAAGGAAGAGGGATCCTGAGACTGCCAATGACGGGGAGCTTTTCATAGGAGTGACTCCTCAGCCACAGCACTTGCTTTGGCCTCTAAATGCAACCTTGGGCCGCAATGGAGCTTGAGCTACTAGACAGACCGATGAATGAGGCTTTACTTCCAAACTGAATTGACCTTGATGGTCAGCTTGGTGAAGGTCATGGCGGGGGCTGGTGTTTCAGGGTTGCTCCAGGTCAGGGTACTGTGACTCTCTCCCCAGGCTACCGAAGTGGCCTGTAGTCCTCAAACACCATTCTGGGAAGCAGGTGAAGCCATTTTTATCCCAGGGGCCAAGTCCCTTGCAAACTTACTACATGAAATGACTTGTACTGCTTGGTCGGCATGGCTCAGTGGTTGAGCATGGGCCTATGAACCAGGAGGTCATGGTTCGATTCCCGGTCAGGGCACATGCCTGGGTTTTGGGCTCGATTCCCAATGTGGGGCGTGCAGGAGGGAGCCGATCAATGATTCTCTCTCATCATTGTTTCTATCTCTCTCTCCCTCTCGTTTCCCCTTTGAAATCAGTAAAAATATTTTAAAATGGATTGCACTGTTGGAGCCATTTATATCCACAAATCATTACAGAAGCATTGCTTCCTTAAGTCACATAGCACAGCACCCCTGTGGAGAAGAAGGCACCTCTGCTCCCACTTTCCCGGGACCCAGGGAAGATAATGAGCATGTCCTATGTCCCCAAAATAAACAAAAATATTTTACTTTCCTTAGATCGCCTTCATAAATACAAAAATTCCCATTTGGGCACTCTGTTTTTAATTCAGGCGGCCACTTAAATTGGAAACCCTTAACCTAGAGCCGTGGTTGGCAAACTGCGGCTCGCGAGCCACATGCGGCTCTTTGGCCCCTTGAGTGTGGCTCTTCCACAAAATACCACGGCCTGGGCGAGTCTATTTTGAAGAAGTGGCTTTAGAAGAAGTTTAAGTTTAAAAAATTTGGCTCTCAAAGGAAATTTCAATCGTTGTACTGTTGATATTTGGCTCTGTTGACTAATGAGTTTGCCGACCACTGGCCTAGAGCACTGCCAAACACGTTTCTCTGATGCCAACGACACTCAGACCAAGGGGGCCCAGAACGAGCAGAGCGAGGGCATCTCAACGCTGAGAGCCATGGTGTCTGCAGGCAGTGAACCGAGGGCCAGGCTCCTCCACCCGCTTCGTTTTTTCAGAAATGACACCATCTCCGGATGTGGCCACAGAGTAACATTCAGAAAGGGTTTGTGAGGAACTTGTTTTTCTCTCAGAAGCATTCCCGGGGGGAAACCTCTATTCCTCTGAGCAGGAAAACAAACGGCCCCCAGTCCTCAAGCTCAGCACACGTCCTCCGCAGTGATGAGAGATGGCCAGCAAAGGGCAAGGACCAGGGACCCGTGGAGACAGTGGGGTCTCTCCTGGGGAGGTGGCAAGGCGATCTGGAGACACAGCATCCTCTCACAGAAACAGTCTCCTGTCTCCCGTGACACCAGAGCTGAGGATGGTAACAAGCGAGATTTATCTGAGTCTGACGTTCCCGGGATGGCATCTCTCCAGAGAGGCCGCTCTCCCCCTTCCAGTCACAGCTCCACTTAGTGTTTCTCTGAACACATCGCTGGAGGGAGCTATTCTTTCCCCCTTGGCTCCCCGCAATCAGATGGCCCGAGCTGGCACACGCTCCCCCACATCTTGGTTAATTACTCACCAACAGAAATACCAAAAGCAACAAACGAGCCTCGTGCATATGTGTGTGTGAGAACCCTCATTGTTCTAAGAGACTCCTAATTACATGTTTCCTCTGGTATCTACCCCCTACTCCTCCCCACTTCCCTACGGGAGGCTGAGGAACACAATCAAAGAAGATTCTAAAGAGGCTTGTCATATCCTGGGGTTTACAAGACGTGCTATTCAAAAGGCGGGGATGTTAATATTGTTTTACAGTATGCTGGCTGCTTGGGGGGTCTGCAGCCATCTGTGAGCACTAACCAAAGCCTTTCTAAGTCAGAGGAGGGGCTGGGAGGGGCTCATTCCCGGAGCTGCGCTGCCTACTTCTTGCCGCCTCGCTCTACCCAGGCACTGATCTGGGTCCAGCAGGCATCAGATTTAGTGGAGAACATACCTTAGTGGGCTTTGGGGTGATAGGCACCTCCCGATTCTGCCCTAAACAACCCCCATAAGAACCATTATGGACATTGCCTCTGAGTTCTCCAAGAGTTGCCCCTGGAATGTCCAGGTGGGTGTGGGTTTATGAACACCAGGTTGTATGAGATACACAGTCTGGACTCATAACGCAGGACTATTTCTACCGACGGATGACCGGGCCACCACGGAAATGAGGTAGTATTTTATAGCATATTAAATGTTAAAACAGTGAACTTTTTGTGAACCTGATAAAAATGATGGACTCTCATTTCAGAAAAATGTATGTGTTCTCTCAATTCCTCCCCTCCACACACACACACATAAACACAACATATGATTCTGGGAAGCTCACACCTCCTGGAGCTGCAGGTGAGGAGACCTCCCTTTTTTGAGGTTGATTCCACTGTGGACAGCATCTTCCCACGTCCCACAGTTCCCGTCTCTTAGAGTTAAATCTGAGTGTGAAGTTTCTGAATGGCATACCAAGGCTTGGGACTTTATGATGCGAGTTCAAATCTGCAGAAAGATTTTAAGTATGGAATAGCACTTTTTCTGTGTTCTAGAATCTAGACAGACAAA